>NC_047675.1:13350363-13650363 GCF_011762505.2 Arvicanthis niloticus
AGTAGGGTGTCCATCAGCAGGAGCTAGAGCAAGCTGGTCACATCACATCATGTTCAGAACATGGAGGAATGAAGGCATGCAAGCCTGTGCTCAGCTGGCTTCACTACTTTTATACAGTTGAGGATTCTCTGCTACAATTAATAACAGGTTGTCCCATATCAGTTAACAAAATCAAGACAATCCTCCAGATGCAAGCTCTGAGACCTAGATCCTAGATGTGTCTAGATTTTGTCAACAATTAATGCTAACCATCACAATTACCATTCCCAATATCGAACATTCAAAGTATTTATCAGAACCACATCCAACATCTCTGACAGCACGATAGATATCTTGTACAACTGTTTGCTATAAAGTAGATAGAGATTCTGGGACTAATCATGCCTGATATGACATCTAAGGCTACAATCTACAAGTGACAAGGAATGGGAATACTGATGGATTAGAGGTAGTATTTGTTTCAAACAATTTTGCAGCATTAGCAGACTAACAATACCTCAGCACTGCATATGCCACATGGCCATGTGTAAAAATGAAGTGTTTGTTTTAGTATAACATTATAATAGTATTATTCTTTTTTTGGAGTGATAGAGGGAGACATGTTTAAATTGGTTGTTTTTACTAGAATCACATCAAAACAAAATTGTCAGTGTAAAGATATAACAGGATATTGAGAAGCTATATAAGTATTGTTTCCCATCAAATATTTTCAGTGGTCAGAAGTCAGAAATAAGAAAAAATGAAAATATAAAGAGTATGAGATATATATATATATATATATATATATATATATATATATATGTTCTAAGTTATTTCCTATTGAAATCCTCACCAATTTAAGAGATTCTGAATAGATTTTAGTTCACTCAGTCAGTCAGTCAGTTAACTTTAATAAAAACAATCACAAGTACTGACATATTACTCTCTCTTTATGGATGATATTAAACACTTTGCTTTAGGATGTCATTTGAAAACATTTCTACACTAAATTTGAGCTTGATTCTTAAAAGTCAAAAGAATCACTGGACTTTTTTCATTTACTTAAAATAATTCATGAAAATTATTTAAGACACACTCTTCTCCAGGGTGTTGTCAGGTCAGTGGATTGAACTAGAAATCACAATGGTTGAGAAAACCCAGACCCAGGAAGACAAGCAGCACATGTCCTGTCTCATCTGAGCCTCCTAGCTCTAAATCTTCAGATGTGAGTATACCCAGGAGTAACTAGAGAAACCAGGAAAGCTGGGGGTGGGGGAGCAATGGAGAGGGATATCAAGGTACATGTGATCTGAAGAAAGTTGGAAAAACCAGTGTCTCTAATTAGGGGGAGGAGATATTTAGGATGAGTGAGGAGGGTAAAATATTAAGAATGTCTGATAAGTCATAAGGAATCATACTATTAACAATCTACCTAACATACGCAACCTCGCGGACTGGATTCTTGGACTTTCGGTTCACAGCTCGCCATGGCTGCATTAGCTGGACTGCAGCCTATACGTCATTCTGATCAATCTCCTTTCTATACACAGATATATTCTATAAGTTTTGTTACTGTAGAGAAGCCTGACTAATACAAAGTCTTACCAACATGACAGATTAACCATAATCTGAACAAGATGGGGAAATCTCAGGAAGGTTTAGTTCTACACAAAGAACTACAAGCAAATAAGGAATGTGGAGAGTGCAAGAGAGTCTTCCTCAGAGAAGCACACACCAATTGTTTCTCTAATACTAATGGTCAGTCTTAAAAACATACATAAAAGTAGCTTTGTAACAGACTGAGCAGATTATATTTATGTATTTAGGGTCTCTCTGTCTGTCTCTGTCTGTCTCTGCCTGCGCCTCTCTCTCTCTCTCTCTCTCTCTCTCTCTCTTATACACACACACATAGCATAGGTAAACACCAATCCTGACACTATTAATGATACTCCGTTATGCTTGCAGATGCGAGTCTAGCATGGCTGTCCTTTGAGAGGCTCTACCCAGAAGCTGACTAAGACAGATGCAGACACCCACAGCCAAACAGTGCATGGATCTTGGGAACACTTATGAAAGAATAGGAGGAAGGATTGCAGGCTCTTAATGTGGGTCCTGAACAACTGGAGTGGGGGCTATCCCAAAAGCTGATGCCTGTATGTGGGATTTGTTCTTCTAGCTGGGCTGCCTTGTCTGGCCTCAGTGGGAGAGGAAGCACCTAGCCTTGCAGAGTCTTGAAGTGACAGGGGTGGGGGGGATACCCAGGGGCCTTCACCCGCTCAGAGGAGAAGGGGATGAGGTGATTAGGAGGTGAGGAGGTAGTGAGTAGGATGTAAAGTAAGTAAAATATAAAATTAAATAAAAAAAATGAGGATATAAATTTGAAAGACAGCAAAGACGGGAATATGGGGGCTTAGGGGGAGGGAAGGGAAGGGAAGAGGAATATGGTATAACTAAAATTTAAAAAAATAGTATTTATAAGAAACATTGGTCTAGGCTTGACAAAAACAGTAAGAAAACATTTTTGTGGGTTTCATAGTTAGGATGTCTAGCATGTTAGATGCAGAAACTAGGTACGGAAAAGAAGGTCCACCGTGTTGGGGGTATGGTGTACAACTCTGAACACAGTGGGCAAGGAAGACCTCCAGGAGATGGCAACTGTTCAGGGAGATCAGAGGGTGGTGGCACAGTGAACAAAGAGGAGCATGTAAAGGAAGAGCATTTTATAGAGGGGTGAGGCAGGGTAAGTGGGTGCAAGAGGGAGCACTTGAAAAACATAAGGCCAGTTAGCTAGAGAAAGTTACAATAATAGTTTTGGAGAGGCATGATGCTACAGAGATAGGTTCCTTCAATGACCCATTACCTACTGTCCATCTTCTAAAAGGTGACAAAACAAGGCCTTGCTAGTAGTTAAACCTGGTAGGTCTCCAGAGCTTGTATTTCCTGTTTATATTTCATTTGAATATTTAGCAACTATTCATTAAAAACACAATGACTTTTCCTTTCACTTGAATGGCACTGCTATTGAGATAACTGCTATTGAGATAGCTGCTATGGTTAAATAACCTAAGTCATTGTAAATCTTCTTTTAATCTTTGATTTTATATCTAATCCATCAGTATGTGCTACCAACATTGTCTCCAATATACCTAAATGTGAGCATTTCTTTCCATTTCCTGGTAACCAAGGCTGGTTCCATTTTATCTATAATCTTTGCCTGGATTATCACAGGTTCTTTTATCTAATTTGGAAATTTCCAAACTCCTCATTATAGTCCACAAACCAACATATATTCTTGCCAAGAAACACTCTTCTTTTTTGCTTTTTAATGCCAAGTCTTGGTCAAACGTGAGCTCCAACCAGTGTTGCTTACAGTAACTTGCTGTCCACTTTTCCCTTCAGCACTCCGTCTGACTCTTCAAAGCTCTTTCCTCTTTCTGAATAACTTTGTTTAGTTTTCTTCAATAGAATTTATATTTCACGAGCATATGTTTCATTCATAGCTAAATATCAAATATCTAAAACGACTTAATCCATATGACAGGCACTCAAAGATAAAATTTGAATATGTTAATTAACATCTTGTACATAGAATAAACTTTTCATTATAAAACAAGATGGAAGGTAAGTGAGGAAAAAATGGGAACATGGGAGGTTCCTGTTCCTCTTTGTGTATTGGGGACACAAAACTAAGGTGGGGCCTACTGTATGTAGCTGGTCTACCTTGACTGTTTTCCCAGACCTGTTTAACACAATTTTGATATAGTTTTAAAGAAAGTACTGAATTATTTGATTGAACAAAAGACTATCCCATACAATTCATCAGAGAAAATAAAAGCCCATCAGATTTACTAGACCCATAACTTGATTGAGTTTGTCCATATTATACTTAGTACAGTATCCTATATTTCCTTGAAAAATTATGACTAGTGGAAAAAGTGATAAAGTAATACATTTAAAAGTAATCTAAGATACCCAAGATTTTCATTGGAGTTAATTATTCTTTATAATAATAACAAAAATAATGAAGCTACTTAACATATTTCAACTATAAGAATTAAACAAATAAAGAATATCTTTTAACTTGAAAATTTCAAATTAAAAGTATCCTTAAATGAGTCACTGAGCTGTACACAGAACATCCCCACACAGTCTCATTTATGAGGCAGCTATTTCTTATCTACTGACAGTACTTGATTTTTAAAATTCTTTCATGAGAGAGAATAAAAATATCCAGATGCTAAATAATACACAGATTAGGTACAAAATTGAAATCTCTATAATGGCTTATCTGACGTCTTATTTCTAATTAAGAAACAACAAAAAAGTTTAAATTTGTTAGACTGTTACTAAATAACCTATCTGTACTCAAAGGGAACTTGAGTGCTCTAAGTGTTGTTTTGATATAATAATTGCAGTTGACCATGTTTAACCTGAAATTACAACAACATTTGTATTAAGCATTATAAGAATTTCATAAGATTATATTACATTTTTCTAAAATTATAAAATATGACCTTTTTTTAATGGATTTGTCCATGTAACTGAAGACAGAATCAATTTTATACAAACTAAAAAATTCTTGACAAAAATTCTCACAACTATTTTGTTAAAATAAATTTACTAAGTAATAAATCCTTGCTTTAGTTTCTTCTTTATCATTCTATAACTTGTTCACTATTAATTTAACTACACAAGCACATAAGAGAAAACAGGAAAAACAGGAATGAGATAACCTATTATCTGGTAATTTCTAGCCATTGTTGTGTTTTGAATCTGTAAATGTGAGAGCATTAAGAGGCAAAACCAATCTTACCAAAGTCTGCAAACGCTGACTGTCCAACCACCATCAGATTTTTAGGTTTTTCAAAGATACTACGGATAGAGAAGTTTCCACCCTGTTGAAGCCAAAATAGTCTGAATTAGCCACCATAACATAGTCATCTGTCAAGTGGAAAACTTAAGAATAATTTAACCTTCTGTTATTTATTCTTATAGCATCTCAACCTCTGTCCCACTTCTATAACCAAAGAAACCAGCAAGTTCAAGACAAAACGGTGAGACATGCTTGTTCTCCAGGATGTCCCACGATGCTGTCATCCTTGCATTCTGGCTCCTCATCTAACCAGCTCTGTGAATGACTCTTCTAAAGTATGTGGTTTCCCCCTCTGTATTAGTTACTTTCTTCACCCTTTCTATTTGTGGTAGGTCATTCAAACAAAGTACAAGTTACCATCACATTAATCACATTACTTCTCCCTGCTCATAGCTACCCCTCTTCATCCACTCCCAACATTTACTTTAAGCAATTCATCTTTTCCCTAGGTTACTGTGACTCCTGCTCACACTACTGTACCACTTCCAGGTTTTCTTTAACCAAACTGTCTGATATTGGGTATCAGTAACTGAGTAATGAAGCTTTACTCATCTGCTTCTCAGTCTGAAATCATTTGACAGCTTCTTAATAGATTATTAAAGATCAAATTACTTAGTTTAGAAGTCTGACCATAATAATCTTGTCTACAGTAGTTTTTCTCACCTTAATTTCCAACATTTTCTTTCATTACCTGGATCAAATTGGCTCTCTTCTAACCTGAGTGCATTTGGTGATTTTTGTACACTTTACTTCTTGACTGTCTCTTCCTCTCTGACTTCCCATCATTAAAACACTTCTAGCTAGCCATTTCAAATAGTCAATCTTCACTGACAATCCTGGGTGGAGCAGAGCTCAACAACTGTTGCCATGGTTTGTTCTCTGTAATGTAAGGTTTGTATCTCTCATCACACTTCCTGGTGAGAAGTCACTGGCCTATCAGTCTTGGCCATCCTCTTGGCCCCTACATCTGCATTTCCCAGAGCTTGATCATGAGCTGAGCATGCATAATACCCTAGGAAAGATCTATTGGAGCTCTGATGTTCTACTAGTTAATGTGCTTTTATACATTTAAGATTCTATTTGGTCAATTGATATATTGCTGCAAAGTATTTGACCAGTCTTTCACTGAAAATGGTTAACTATTTTGAGAATACTGTTATCTGATTGAGTTAATTTTCAATATATATATTTCCCTTCATTTATATTAATGATATTCCCAGTGTTACTGTCTCTCAAAGTCAAATGACACAAAATCTCTCTTTGATTTAACTTCTGTTAGGCTCTTTTAAGAATTCTGCTTAGCCTAAACTTGGCCTTTCCTTTCCATCCCTATAGAACTACAAAACTGTAACTCAATTATGGTAGTGAGATTATCTCTTCCTTCAGTTAACCGTTAGCTCTGGCCTGGCTTGAGCTAGGATCCTGTTAGGTGAGTTCAAATAAAGATAATTTTTCCTCTTAACTTCTTTTGTTTCTTGACAATAAAAACCTCATTTTGTTGTATTTGTAGTTCAGCCTCAAACTCTCATCCCTGTATCACAGCCCTACTGTAACCAGTCTCCCCCTGTATCACAGCCCTACTGTAACCAGTCTCCCCCTATATCACAGCCCTACTGTAACCAGTCTCCCCCTGTATCACAGCCCTACTGTAACCAGTCTCCCCCTATATCACAGCCCTACTGTAACCAGCCTCCCCTATATCACAGCCCTACTGTAACCAGTCTCCCCCTGTATCACAGCCCTACTGTAACCAGTCTCCCCCTGTATCACAGCCCTACTGTAACCAGTCTCCCCTATATCACAGCCCTACTGTAACCAGCCTCCCCTATATCACAGCCCTACTGTAACCAGTCTCCCCTATATCACAGCCCTACTGTAACCAGTCTCCCCCTATATCACAGCCCTACTGTAACCAGTCTCCCCTATATCACAGCCCTACTGTAACCAGCCTCCCCTATATCACAGCCCTACTGTAACCAGTCTCCCCTGTATCACAGCCCTACTGTAACCAGTCTCCCCCTATATCACAGCCCTACTGTAACCAGTCTCCCCCTATATCACAGCCCTACTGTAACCAGTCTCCCCTATATCACAGCCCTACTGTAACCAGTCTCCCCCTGTATCACAGCCCTACTGTAACCAGTCTCCCCCTGTATCACAGCCCTACTGTAACCAGTCTCCCCTATATCACAGCCCTACTGTAACCAGTCTCCCCCTGTATCACAGCCCTACTGCAACCAGTCTCCCCCTGTATCACAGCCCTACTGTAACCAGTCTCCCCCTATATCACAGCCCTACTGTAACCAGTCTCCCCTGTATCACAGCCCTACTGTAACCAGTCTCCCCCTATATCACAGCCCTACTGTAACCAGTCTCCCCCTATATCACAGCCCTACTGTAACCAGTCTCCCCTATATCACAGCCCTACTGTAACCAGTCTCCCCCAGTATCACAGCCCTACTGCAACCAGTCTCCCCCTGTATCACAGCCCTACTGTAACCAGTCTCCCCTATATCACAGCCCTACTGTAACCAGTCTCCCCCTGTATCACAGCCCTACTGCAACCAGTCTCCCCCTGTATCACAGCCCTACTGTAACCAGTCTCCCCCTATATCACAGCCCTACTGTAACCAGTCTCCCCTATATCACAGCCCTACTGTAACCAGTCTCCCCTATATCACAGCCCTACTGTAACCAGTCTCCCCTATATCACAGCCCTACTGTAACCAGTCTCCCCCTATATCACAGCCCTACTGTAACCAGTCTCCCCCTATATCACAGCCCTACTGTAACCAGCCTCCCCCTATATCACAGCCCTACTGTAACCAGTCTCCCCTATATCACAGCCCTACTGTAACCAGTCTCCCCTATATCACAGCCCTACTGTAACCAGTCTCCCCTATATCACAGCCCTACTGTAACCAGTCTCCCCTATATCACAGCCCTACTGTAACCAGTCTCCCCTATATCACAGCCCTACTGTAACCAGTCTCCCCCTATATCACAGCCCTACTGTAACCAGTCTCCCCCTATATCACAGCCCTACTGTAACCAGTCTCCCCCTATATCACAGCCCTACTGTAACCAGTCTCCCCTATATCACAGCCCTACTGTAACCAGTCTCCCCCTATATCACAGCCCTACTGTAACCAGTCTCCCCTATATCACAGCCCTACTGTAACCAGTCTCCCCTATATCACAGCCCTACTGTAACCAGTCTCCCCCTATATCACAGCCCTACTGTAACCAGCCTCCCCCTATATCACAGCCCTACTGTAACCAGTCTCCCCTATATCACAGCCCTACTGTAACCAGTCTCCCCTATATCACAGCCCTACTGTAACCAGTCCCCCCCCTGTATCACAGCCCTACTGTAACCAGTCTCCCCCTATATCACAGCCCTACTGTAACCAGTCTCCCCCTATATCACAGCCCTACTGTAACCAGTCTCCCCCTATATCACAGCCCTACTGTAACCAGTCTCCCCCTATATCACAGCCCTACTGTAACCAGCCTCCCCCTATATCACAGCCCTACTGTAACCAGCCTCCCCCTATATCACAGCCCTACTGTAACCAGTCTCCCCCTATATCACAGCCCTACTGTAACCAGTCTCCCCCTATATCACAGCCCTACTGTAACCAGTCTACCCCTATATCACAGCCCTACTGTAACCAGTCTCCCCCTGTATCACAGCCCTACTGTAACCAGTCTCCCCCTATATCACAGCCCTACTGTAACCAGTCTACCCCTATATCACAGCCCTACTGTAACCAGTCTACCCCTATATCACAGCCCTACTGTAACCAGTCTCCCCCTATATCACAGCCCTACTGTAACCAGCCTCCCCCTATATCACAGCCCTACTGTAACCAGTCTCCCCCTATATCACAGCCCTACTGTAACCAGTCTCCCCCTGTATCACAGCCCTACTGTAACCAGTCTCCCCCTATATCACAGCCCTACTGTAACCAGTCTCCCCCTATATCACAGCCCTACTGTAACCAGTCTCCCCCTGTATCACAGCCCTACTGTAACCAGTCTCCCCCTATATCACAGCCCTACTGTAACCAGTCTCCCCCTATATCACAGCCCTACTGTAACCAGTCTCCCCCTATATCACAGCCCTACTGTAACCAGCCTCCCCCTATATCACAGCCCTACTGTAACCAGTCTCCCCCTATATCACAGCCCTACTGTAACCAGTCTCCCCCTATATCACAGCCCTACTGTAACCAGTCTCCCCCTGTATCACAGCCCTACTGTAACCAGTCTCCCCCTATATCACAGCCCTACTGTAACCAGTCTCCCCCTATATCACAGCCCTACTGTAACCAGTCTCCCCCTGTATCACAGCCCTACTGTAACCAGTCTCCCCCTATATCACAGCCCTACTGTAACCAGTCTCCCCCTGTATCACAGCCCTACTGTAACCAGCCTCCCCCTATATCACAGCCCTACTGTAACCAGTCTCCCCTATATCACAGCCCTACTGTAACCAGTCTCCCCCTATATCACAGCCCTACTGTAACCAGCCTCCCCCTATATCACAGCCCTACTGTAACCAGTCTCCCCCTGTATCACAGCCCTACTGTAACCAGCCTCCCCTATATCACAGCCCTACTGTAACCAGTCTCCCCCTGTATCACAGCCCTACTGTAACCAGCCTCCCCCTATATCACAGCCCTACTGTAACCAGTCTCCCCCTGTATCACAGCCCTACTGTAACCAGCCTCCCCCTATATCACAGCCCTACTGTAACCAGTCTCCCCCTATATCACAGCCCTACTGTAACCAGTCTCCCCCTATATCACAGCCCTACTGTAACCAGCCTCCCCCTATATCACAGCCCTACTGTACCAGTCTCCCCTATATCACAGCCCTACTGTAACCAGCCTCCCCTATATCACAGTCCTACTGTAACCAGTCTCCCCTATATCACAGCCCTACTGTAACCAGCCTCCCCCTATATCACAGCCCTACTGTAACCAGTCTCCCCCTATATCACAGCCCTACTGTAACCAGCCTCCCCTATATCACAGCCCTACTGTAACCAGCCTCCCCCTATATCACAGCCCTACTGTAACCAGCCTCCCCCTATATCACAGCCCTACTGTAACCAGTCTCCCCCTATATCACAGCCCTACTGTAACCAGCCTCCCCCTATATCACAGCCCTACTGTAACCAGTCTCCCCCTATATCACAGCCCTACTGTAACCAGTCTCCCCCTATATCACAGCCCTACTGTAACCAGCCTCCCCTATATCACAGCCCTACTGTAACCAGTCTCCCCTATATCACAGCCCTACTGTAACCAGTCTCCCCCTGTATCACAGCCCTACTGTAACCAGTCTCCCCTATATCACAGCCCTACTGTAACCAGTCTCCCCTATATCACAGCCCTACTGTAACCAGTCTCCCCCTATATCACAGCCCTACTGTAACCAGTCTCCCCCTATATCACAGCCCTACTGTAACCAGTCTCCCCTATATCACAGCCCTACTGTAACCAGTCTCCCCCTATATCACAGCCCTACTGTAACCAGTCTCCCCCTATATCACAGCCCTACTGTAACCAGTCTCCCCTATATCACAGCCCTACTGTAACCAGTCTCCCCTATATCACAGCCCTACTGTAACCAGTCTCCCCCTGTATCACAGCCCTACTGTAACCAGTCTCCCCCTATATCACAGCCCTACTGTAACCAGTCTCCCCCTATATCACAGCCCTACTGTAACCAGTCTCCCCCTATATCACAGCCCTACTGTAACCAGTCTCCCCCTATATCACAGCCCTACTGTAACCAGTCTCCCCCTATATCACAGCCCTACTGTAACCAGTCTCCCCCTATATCACAGCCCTACTGTAACCAGTCTCCCCCTATATCACAGCCCTACTGTAACCAGTCTCCCCCTATATCACAGCCCTACTGTAACCAGTCTCCCCCTATATCACAGCCCTACTGTAACCAGTCTCCCCCTATATCACAGCCCTACTGTAACCAGTCTCCCCCTATATCACAGCCCTACTGTAACCAGTCTCCCCCTATATCACAGCCCTACTGTAACCAGTCTCCCCCTATATCACAGCCCTACTGTAACCAGTCTCCCCCTATATCACAGCCCTACTGTAACCAGTCTCCCGAAATCAAACCTGTCTTACCATCTCTAGCAAGTGCTTCATGAAAGAAAATTACTTTGTTTTTGAACAACATTTAAACTTTTATTTTGTGTGTGTGTTCTGTCTGCATGTATGTCTGTATATCATAGGCATGCAGTGCTTTTGGAGGCCAGAAGGCAGCACTGGCTCCCTTAGGACTGGATTTGTGAGCCACCATGTCAGGTGAGACTTGAACTCAAACCCAGGGTCCTTGGAAGAGCAGCTGGTGCTAACTACAGAATGATCTCTCTAGGCCCCTGGTT
Organism: Arvicanthis niloticus; assembly: GCF_011762505.2. Taxonomy (NCBI): domain Eukaryota; kingdom Metazoa; phylum Chordata; class Mammalia; order Rodentia; family Muridae; genus Arvicanthis; species Arvicanthis niloticus. The sequence goes on from NC_047675.1 coordinate 13,361,640, forward strand.
ATTTTGCTTGTGTTATTTTTGATTTTTGCTTGAAGCAAGGTCTGTATATAGCACGGGCTGGTCTAGAATGTGCCATGTAGAGCAGGCTGGTCTCAACTCACAGACATCTGTGTACCTCAACCTTTCAAGTGCTAGGATTAAAGACAGGTGTCTAGGCTTTTTTCCTAAGTGCTTGAAAACGTTTACTTCAATGGCTCCTCACTGACCCTGCCAGTTTATTGAAACAACTTAGTTTTAGTTACTAAAACGATTTGTTTTCTTCAAAGGAAAAAAACTGTTAAAGTAAAAGGATCTCAATCAAGAATTGTATGCCTCATGACATAACATGTTATGCTGTGCTTGATTACCTGCACTCAGGCTAGGATGAGAGGGATCCTATACATGTAAAAGTACTCCAGAATCTCACTTACAAAGTCTACTTATTTGCATTGAGTCTTGCTCTCCCATCCCCAGGATAAAGTAATTTAATAGGTATTTTGGGATAGTCTAAGCTGAAGATTTACTTGAGGTAGGAATGAAAGGCCATCTCCAAACAAGTGCTCCCTAGCAGTGGGAATCTTTGTGTCAACTATAAAAAGTATATATTAACAAGATTTGCTATCATCAGAAAAAAAAAGCTATGTTTTAAAAAACAGGACATTGAACAAGATTACTCTTTGTACTTCAACATCTTCCTCCTTTCCTTGATGCATTAAAAAAAAAACCAAAAACCAACTGCCATCATTCAGAAGCATTTAGAGGCTCTGGTTTTAACAGATCCTTAGTTTCCTGAGTCACCAACAACATCACTGGCCCTGTGATAAGAGATGACTTTCCAGCAATCTCGTCCCACTTGTGCTGTACATTTGTTAGAACTGATTATTTATTACAATTTTTATAAAATCTCTAAGGGTCTGTTTTTATAAAATCTAAATTTTAGCCGGGCAGTGGTGGTGCACACCTTTAATCCCAGTACTTGGGAGGCAGAGGCAGGCAGATTTCTGAGTTTGAGGCCAGCCTGGTCTACAGAGTGAGTCCCAGGACAGCCAGGACTACACAGAGAAACCCTGTCTCGAAAAACAAAACAAACAAACAAACAAACAAAAAAATCTAAATTTTATAGAATTTTTATAGAATCTAGATTTTTATAAAAATCTAAAGGGATTTAATTTGGACTGTATAAAAGATAATCAGATAATCAGATAATCAGGAGTAATTAGGTGAGAAATCAAAAGATCTAAAAATAAACTGTAATACCTACTATGTACCCATCTGCTTCCTTCTCACACGTTCTACCAAGCAGACTACTAGCCCATTTTCCATGATGACAGACACTTTCATGCTTGACTAATATGTGACAAAGGTCAGAGTTGGTCACTTCTACTGGCCTAAAATTCTGTTTTCCATTATGCAGCCTGGAATTGAGCTTTGATATTTCTGGTGGTTTGTTCTTCATTAATTTATCTTTCATGTTACATATATCAAGCTAAGAATCAAATCATGATCTGCCTTGAAATTCTTTTATTAACTCTTAAAAAAGGAGAAAACACCTATGGGGAAAGGCCCCTCCTTAATCAGTCAATCCGGCAGTAAATTTATTATCAGTTGTTATTAACTATTCCTTTACAATTAGTTAGTTTTGTTTTTTTGACACTTTCATAAATGTATATAATGTACTTTGATTATGCACACAACTTTTCTTGCCTCTCCCAATTATTATTTATTGTGTGTGTGTAATTACGTAGACCTAAAGGTGAGGAGAAAAAAATTACTTTTTAAAAATGTTCCTGAATCACCAAGGTGAAAAATTAACTGTCAGTATGTCTTTCAGTGGCTGGCAGCCCAGCAGGGCCCTGTTAACATCTCCATGAGAGCAGGCTTACTGCTTTAATTGGCAGTCCTGCCTAGAAGCCCTCAGAGGACCTGATGCTTCACAATGACTTTCTTCAGCATTCAGCAGTGCGGGCAGGCGCAGCCATGTAGCCAACAGCTCTTAATGGTGTTCTGTTTATCACTGAAACTAATGGATTGATCACATAATCTTATTTTATAAGTTGTGTATCCTTGTGGGGAATTTAAAAATTCTTCAGAGAAACGATTTCTTACCAAGTTTTCCCATATCTCAAATCGGAAGGAATTAGAGGCAGACACTGTGGTGAGGAATAAATCTACAAGGAAAACAAACAAGATGTAAAATTTTGCAGTCGTCCTGATAAATACACTTAAAAGCAAAAAGAAGTACAATACATAGAATGATTATTAAAATAATTCTACCTAAACATAAGTTATGTCTGATCATATTTTAACAAGTTTGACTAAATTTTTAAAAAGCAGATGACCCTGAATTAGAACAATTAAGGAAAATATACTTCTCATTGTTAAGAGTATATTTGTGATGAGACCTTCAAAAGAAATTTGTATTGTCATAAACAATTGTTTCCAGCATTTTCTTTTTTGTCCCTTTTTTTTGTGATGATGAGGATGGACCTCAGGTCCTTATATGTCGGTCGGACACTATCTCTTACCCACAAGCCTAGACCTACATATCTTTTCAAATTATACCTGCCCCTAGAGGCATTGCAGGTGTGGCTGCTGTGTCACATGTGCATCAGTAGGGGGCAGAGGAGAGAGGCTACGTCTACACTAAGTGTCCTGATCTATGGACATCTGAATGATTAGTAGCTAACTCAGGGCAACAATGCATAAGCAGGGTATAACTCTGCAGAGACCACTCCTGGGATGACCCAGACACTGAGACACCCAGGTGCCATTAAAAGGAGTAAGTGGTGGGAAAATGGAAGAGACGAAACAGAAGGGTGTGGGCACAATGAAGAGAGGCAGAATGTAGACTTGAGGGTAGTGAGGAACAGCCTCATGTGAGTAGCCAGTGATGCCACCTGGGACCATGGTGGGATCCAGGCCTGTGCTGACACTGGGCCATATCTGGGTCTGTGGCCCAGCAGCAGCAGCAGCAGGGTTGTTACTACCAAAGGTCAGTTGGATGTTCCTGGTCTGGGCTCCCACCCAGGACATGTTGATATCTAAGGGCTGGGCAGAAGTGGTCCCACCCCTCACCCGGCATCTTGGGAAAGCTGGCCATGAGAGCAGACAGCTGACCCCACCACTTGTTTCTCTCTCTTGCCCTTGCCACCTATAGCAGACCAGAAAGCTGGCTCCTGAGGTCATCAGAGTGGGAGAGCTGGTCCTGCCCCTCACCTGCTACAGCACTCAGGAGGGCAGGCCCTGACCCTCATCAGGGCAGCATAGCCTTAGATGTGGGGGTGTCAGATGAGCAGGCCCTGAAGGTGTGAGTGTGGGAGAGCCAGCTAGCCCTAGGTGGTGAGAGGGAGATCCCTCCCTTTGCCCTTGACACTGGCAGCTGGCTAGAGAGTTGGCCCTGACAGGTGATGAGGGCAAGAGAGCTGGCCCCCTTTCTCTCACCTGCTGCAGCACTTGGGAGAGCAGGCCTGGTTCCTCACCTGGGCAGCACAGTAGAACTGACCCTGATGGTGGGGGTACAGGTAAGCTGGCCCTGCAACTTGTCTGTCATGCATTGACATGGGGGAGGGAGAGATGACCTCAGGTCTTGCCCCTTGCCACCTACAGCAGGCAGGAGAGCTGACCTCAGGGTCATGAAAGTGGGAGAATGGTCATGTGCCCCACCAGCTGCAGCACTCAGGAGAGCAGACCCTGCACCTTTCCTGCAGCAGGGTGGAGCTGGCCCTAGTTGCAGGGATTGCTCAAGGCTTTGAATTGGCCCACCCTAATATCTACCCCATTGATAAACTGCTGGAGTGCATGAAGGGGCCTGTCCTACAGATCCAAAACTACCAGATCTCCATGACACAGGGCAATAGCAGGGTATCTGAGAGGAGTCCCAGTGAGGTTCCAGTATTGACTGAGTAGCAGAAGCCAGGGGCCTAATACCAGACCAATGAGTCATGGAAATGAACTTTTGCAAGCAAAGAATGGGACACAGGGTGACACACTACGCTTCCCACATAAAGATTTTTTTTTCTTTGTTGGGGGGATGATGCAAAGGCATGAGGGGAGGGAGAGATGAGTGAGATTGGGGCACATGATGTGAAATTCACAAAGAACCATTAAACAACATCAAAAAGGAAAATAGTAAATAAAAAAGTAAAAACTATATAGTTAAATTATTTATTATGGTGATGGTGATGATGATGATTATTTTGGCTTTTTGAGACAGAGTCTCTCTAAGTAGTCCTGGCTGTCCTGGCACTCATTAGGTAAACCAGGCTGGCCTTGAACTCAGAGAGATCTGTGCCTCTGTCTCCTGTGTGCTGTGATTAAAGGCATGTGCCACCACTGTCTGCCTCTTAAATCTTCTTTTATTTCAAGATGCAAGGTAACATTTTGACCCCAGTCACATTTTACATTTTCACCCTTAAAGCCACACCTGTCTATCACAGGAAGGTTCAGCACCATGTTCAATCATAGTATCTCAACACCTGAAACCTTGGAAGTCAAATAAATCAGGTTTATGATTCTGAGTTATGGAAGATCTGTCTTTATAAATCCATATCACAGAAAGTGATTGCAAAGTGCATGAATAAAATGTCTCTGGAAAACAATAGGTTGAGAGTGAAACCAAACATCATACTAATGCAAAGGCCAGGTGAGTGAGCACCTATTTAAAGAATAGAATTTATTATTTGTATAATACTAATTTTTACTTAGTGACTATTAAGAGGTGACTCTTGGAATATTAAAAGTGGTTTCATTCTCATATGCTCTAAAATGACAATCATGTAGTGAATATTTTAAAGAAATGCTTTTTCCCAACAAGATGCCTAGAAAACTAACATTCACATTTTATTAATTTGTGTCAAGTTTTATACAAGTGTATAAAGGTAGTATATGTAATAGTTGTGTTAAAAAATGTTGAGTAATTTGTTCATTCTCATAATTCGTTGCACTCAGACGCCTAACTCCAGGTAGAATAATTTTATGTCCACATAGCAAATACCTTAGCATTCCTACTATTAGACTAAAGACACTTTGCCTCTGAATAGAGAATTATAGCGTTTGATGAAGGTGACTGATAGCTTTACTGTCACAAGCTTACTATGAGGGTGTATTCACTTTCACATTTACCTGGCAATGTCAGGGATTTGGGTACTAGCAATCTCCTCTCATTCAGTCATGCATCCTTCACATTGCACTTAGGACAATTATCAAACATGCAAAGTTGCCCTCCTTTATGTATTTCTTTTTTCTTTTTCCTTCCTTCCTTCCTTCCTTCCTTCCTTCCTTCCTTCCTTCCTTCCTTCCCTCCCTCCCTCCCTCCCTCCCTCCTCTCTCCCTCCCTCCTTTCTCTCCTTGTTTCTTTCTTAGTTTTTATTCAGACTGTAGAACACACCTCACCTCCCATGGGAAAGCCTTATTTCATGTTTGCCCACTCCTTTCCTACGACTCACATAGACATTCTAACAGAACAGTTGCCACCAGGTTTCCATACTGCCCCATCTCCGTGCAACTACATGTGCATTCCATCTGTATCTGCCCGTGTGCTGGCTAGTTTTACCTCACCTTGACACAGGTCACCTGAGAGGAGGGAACCTCAACTGAAAAAATGCTTTCATAAGACTGGGATGTAGGCAAGAACATTTTCTTAATTAATGATCGATGTGGGAACACCCAACCCGTGTGGGTTGGTGGTCCTGGTGCTGAAAGAAAGCAGGCTGAGCAAGCCATGAAGAGCAGGCCCATAACAAGCACTGCTCCATGGCCTCTGCATCAGTTCTTGCCTCCAGGTTCCTGCCCAGTATAGTTCCTGCCCTGGCTTTCCTCAATGGACTGCATCTCAGGAGACTTAAACCAAACAAACCCTTTCCTCCCCAAGTTGCTTTTGGTTGTGATATTTCATCACAGCAATAATAGGCATAGCTAAGACACTCTTCTCCTTCAGAACCACCTTGGAAATGAATTCTCCAAAATAGGCTCAAATTTTATTCCATGGTGACATTCTGAACGCCACCCCAAAATGGCTTTGCACACCTATGAAGTAGATTTGCTTGATTCACTTTGAATCCAGATCTTTGAGGTGGCAAGACATATCTTTAATCCAGATCTTTTGAGGTGTGAAGGTCCACACCTTCCACTGGAAGCCAATATAAAAGGATATGGAAGAAGGAAGCTTCTTATTTTTTGCCTGCTTGTTCTTGACCTCACTAGCACGAACACTCCTTCACTGGCATTAGAGCCTATTTCTTTGGGATTCTGGCATATACTGAAGACCAGTTGAGACACCCATCCTCAGGAACTGAGCAACTACTAGATTATTCGAAATTCTATTCACAGGCAGCCATTGTTGGAATAGCTAGATCATGGCCTATAAATGGTACTAATAGGTCCCATTTTATATACACATATATACACATGATTATGCTTTTAAATGATTTGAAAAAGTAGTAATCAGCATATGAACACAATTTGGGATTAATAAAGATTATTATCACAGAGGTTTCAGAATCACTAAGAAGCATTTGATATACATTCTGAGCTACTTGAAAGAAGGAAACCCAGAAAGGAGATACTCATGCCTCTACTACAGGACAACTGGACACAGATCAGAGTTGTTCACACTGAATGGCACATGCTGTTAAAATACTGGGCCTGCTTAGTGGTAAAGGAGGTGGTATCTTCCTGACAAGAATTCAAAAGCTTAGTATACAAATTCCTCAGGGGCCTGGAGCTACTCTGTTAATATACGTAGTAAAGGGCAGCCAGCAATTTATTGTTACACCTAGAAGACAATTCCATTTTTTCCTGCTGGTACTGAAGAGTCTAAGTATAGTGATCACATAAAATGTGGCAAATTTTAAGCTTCTTACTTTGTGCATATTTGGTAAACTTAAGAACTATAAGTATAGTTATAACTATGAGAAGTATACAGAGCTACTGTTCTTACAGTTTTCACTAGCTGCTTGTTAAAATCATGGAACGCACTAAAGTTACATGAGGAACTTGAAGTGCCTTGTAGATAGAGTTAAAAAAATTCAGTTTTGAATTATGTAAAGAGGTTATAGAAAAATGTTTACTACTTGGAGAAATAAAAATAGAGATTATTAATTATTAATAACTCAATATAAAGAATCCTATTTCAGAGTGAATGAAATAACTGCTAGAAAAACCAGCTGTTGGGGGCCGACTTTTAGCAGAAAGCGGCTGTCAGCTTTGCAGCCATCTTGAGCCATATACCCTGACATGAGACTTGGATTACAATAGCCTAGAACAACTGAGCACACTCTGATAACATCTTGCTTTGGATACCCAGGACTTTCCTTGGGTGTGTGAGATTAAAGGTGTGTGAGATTAAAGGTGTGTGACTTAAGATGTGACCTAGAGATCAGATTTAGAGACAAGACCTAAGGGCATGATTAAAGGTATAACTTACAGGCATGGCTTAGAAGTGAGACATATAAAAGGCAGAAGCAGACGGCAGAGAGATATACTCTTTAGGGAGACTCTTTAGATAGTACAGCTAGACTTGGGACTTGGACTAGGAAGAGAGACTGAAGAATAAATGGGATTGAATCACACTCTGTCTGGTCTTCATTCTTCGAGTCCGTCCTCACTCTCTCTCTTGCTGAACCCCGACCCGCAGACCTGAGCGGCAGCTTGGGCTGGGAAACAGTGGCCACGAAGCGTGGAGAAGAGAGGGCTGCAACATTTTTGGTGCCCGAACAGGGACTAGTGCTGTTCCCAACATTTTTGGCCGCCCAAAGTGGGGCAGCTCGGGCCTCAACATTTTTGGCTGCCCAAACGTGGGCTAGTGCGGTTCTCAAAACCAGCTACAAGATAGTGCCTTCTACATATGACAGGGAAGCTGCATGACATGACATCTCAACAGCCCATACAATGACAACATTAGCTGATGTGCCAAGGTGGATAGAACTCTTTTTTTTTTCTTTCTTTCTTTTTTTTTTTTTTTGGTTTTTCGAGACAGGGTTTCTCTGTGTAGCCCTGGCTGTCCTGGAACTCACTCTGTAGATCAGGCTGGCCTTGAACTCAGAAATCTGCCTGCCTCTGCCTCCCAAGTGCTGGGATTAAAGGCGTGTGACACCACTGCCTGGCGATAGAGCTCTTACAAGGCCATACTCCTAAATGAAGAAAGAAGACAACTGATATCTGCTCAGAAGAAGAATCAATCTTTTCCAGGGACAAACCTGATAATCCTGATAGTCAATTCTGTAGTCAGCCGTAAACACATTTATATAAACAATACTAAATGGATACAGATGGTTGTATCTGTGTTCTTATATGAATGTGTGTATACATGCATATATAAATATTGGAATCAGTCTTCTCTGGGGACAAGCTTGATAACTCTGATAGGTCATAAGTTAACCATAAAGTTATCCTTAAACAAATATACGCCAGGCAGTGGTGGCGCACGCCTTTAATCCCAGCACTTGGGAGGCAGAGGCAGGCGCGGATTTCTGAGTTCGAGGCCAGCCTGGTCTACAGAGTGAGTTCCAGGACAGCCAGGGCTACACAGAGAAACCCTGTCTCGAAAAAACCAGAAAAACAAAACAAAACAAAAAAACAAACAAACAAAAAAAACCCCAAAAGCAAAAAAACAAAAAACACCAAAAAAACAAAACAAAACAAAAAAAAAACAAAACAAAAAACCCAAATATACATATGAAAAATACTAGATGGACTCAGAAGGTTGTATTCATATATAATGGGTGTGTATGTATATACACATACATATAAACAGATGAATAAATAAGTAGAGCATGAATTTGAAAGATAGTTGAGACATGAGAAGAGTTGGAAAGGGGAAAAGAAGGGGTGGGAATGATGTTAATAGTTCCCATGTATAAAATTCTAAAAAATGAATAAAAAAATGAAACATTGGAGACCTACAAGATGGCTCAGTGGCTTAAGATGCTGGCCAGCACACCTGAAAACCTGAGTTTGATTTGAAGATCATATATGGCAGAAGTAGCTGTAGTAAAGAAGAAGCTCTAGTAAATTGTTCTCTGACTTCCACAGGGGTATACTCCCCCTGGCACTTCAACACACATATAAAAAAATACATGAAATAAAAAAGAAAAAAGTTTAGTTAACAAGACTACAAAGTCTCACTCTCTCTCTCTCTGATGGCTAAGAGTAAGTCACATGACAGAATGAAAGGAAATCCACCTAAGATAATGCTGACGAACACTCCCAGGTCACTTCCTAGGAATGAAGGATTTACCTGTCTTCAAGAACAAATGGCCATCTTGAAACTTGAGCAGCTGTGTTTACCAACAACCAGCACAAGATGTAGACTGTTTTAACATTTCCCCAAGACAGAGTTGTGTGACGTCACCTGAGATTTCAGCCTCCCTCACTTCATTCTGAACCCCTACCCCTAGCTATTATTTGTAGTCAGGCATGTGATCTCTGATGGTGGTATGGTATATACAACACGTGGAAGTCTAACAAGGGGATTCCTCTGCAGGTTCTGGGAAGGTTGTCACCTCTGCTGGGGTGCAACTTGTCAGTGACATAGAGGTTTGGGGGTTAACACTGCTCCTGTAAGTACTTCCTCCCTCATGCTCTTGTAAGACCAATAAACTCATTGTTCCCTAAACTGGACTTGGATAGAATCACATCCTTGTTCATTGGTGCCTGATTTCGGATGAATAGATGTTTATTCATTTCTCTCCAGAATAAGGAACATGACCACTTTTCTGTAAAACAGTGGTGCCATTCAGAAAGACATCTTCATGGCTCAAGATTATGCCATGGAGAAAAGGCAGGCTGCAACACAGACAACTACAAAGCTGTGCTTTAAAAAAAGCTCACTTGATCCAAAAGAGCATGTGGGGAAGTTCAGACTTAAGTGTGTGCTCACAGCAAATAGAGGTTTGGTGGAAATAGAAGCAGGGTATCAGTTTACCTACACCACAGACCAGCTGCTTTACCAAGAAAGAACCATTGAAATAACTAGTAAGAACATTCACAGAACCTGAATGAGCTTACAAAACTGACCTAAAATAATTTATAAAGGAATCCACACACAATTATTAAACCAAGGAGCAATGTACATAGATACCTAATTTATTGTCAGAAACTATAGAACAATCAGTTGGCAACTAATGGAGCCTGAGAACTGTGTATGTCAGGAGAGACAGAGGTCTGTTAAATGCCTGGGCATTCCAGAATACTGGAGAGACAGGCAAAGCTACAGCCTCTAAGGAACAGTCTTTACATTATAGAGAAAACATTTTATGCCAAAGGCAGCCCAACATGTGGTACGAGTAAACAACTGTAACAAGCTTTAAGGATGGGCTGTATTCAGAGATGCTGCTCTACTGCAAACCAGAACTGACACCATTTCTCCAATGTTTAATTGCAGACAGGTTTTTAACTTCATCTTTTTTCTGTAGTTGGTCTTTGTGGGTTCTTCTTTTGCCCACCTTTTATCCCCCTGGTTTTATCCCTATCAGGATAAAATAAAGGAGAGAATGAAAGATAAAGATAAAGAAGAAGGAGAGAGAGAGAGAGAGAGAGAGAGAGAGAGAGAGAGAGAGAGAGAGACAGACAGACAGACAGACAGACAGACAGAGACAGAGACAGAGACATAGAAACAGAGAAATCCCTGAGTCTAACTTCTTTCTTGATTTCTCTTTGGTCACAGCTCAAACAAATTGCAACCAACCCCCACTGAATGATTAACAAGCACTCATACTACTGCTCAGGGCCGTAGCACTTATGTTCCCTCTGAAAAGTTCCCAGAATTCCAAACATCACACAATTGCAGAAATTATTTGCAGCTGGCAAAACCATGCCTCTGAGAGCATGAGGCAAATCACAGTCAGCTGCTACAGACAGTCTGCAGCCCCATATCCCACACCTGAGATTATAATGAAAACACATTCTTATATTTCTTAAAACAAAACAAAATCCAGAATTCTCACTATACCTTCCTCTTATGTCTTCATATCTGTGCAATCTGATACAAAAAAATTTAGGTGCCACTGGTCAAAGGTCAGGAGGAAACTCACAAAATGTCACCTAGGCTCCACCTCCAAAACACAAACAAGCCTTCCATGGCAGCCTCATCTCCATGACCTTCCAAACTTTCCAGATGAGACAGTAAGACCCATCGTGTCAACCAGAGTTTCTCTGCCTGAGTTATGAATGGTTTCAGGTCCTGATAGTATATGTAGCATTATTATTTTCAACTTCTGGACCACAGTTTGAGGGACATGTGTCAATAATTCTTCTGCAGGATGGTCAGTCACAATGATTAAAACATCTAATTTACAAAAAAGAACTTGTGAGACACAGAAAAGAGAAAAATGTAATCCATATGCAGGAAATAAAAACTGCTGCAAGAGACTGCAAATGTGACTAGATAATCAAATGAAACAAACAAACTTCAAAGGAGCCGCTACAAATGTACTCACAGTCAAAGCAAAGCATACCTGTAAACTATGCTAAGCTGAATCAGGAGCTGACGGAATAGGCAGAATAGCAGCAATCATCATGGCAGACCGACAGAACGCATGAAGGGAATCAACAGAGCCTCAGAGTAAGGTCACACAAAGTACAGAAATAAGGATGTTAGTGTCTATTGGTGTGAAGGGAAAGAAGAAAAGGAAAAACACATAACTTAAGAAATGATTTCTGACAGCTTCCTAAATTTGATGGGAATCAACACCTCAGAAGCTCAGTAAATTCTAAGCAGAATAAATACAAATATGTCCATATCAAGACAGATTGCAGCAAAAACATCAAAAAGTAAAGAAAGTGAGAAAAGTCTTAAAAAGATCAAGAGAAATGCCATTATAAATAAAAAGGTGGGTAAATGAGATGGCTCAGTACATGACGATGATTGCTGCCAAGACAGACTGATGACCTGAATTTGATACCTGGGACTAACATGGCAGAAGGAAAGGACAGACTCATGAAAATTGAGATCTGATTTCCACGCATGAGCCATGGCTGTGTTTCAGCCTCCCAACACATAAACAGACCACAGAAAATGAAATTATAAAGAAATTAAAAAGATGTAATATCAGATTCCCCATTAGAAAAGCAGAAGACCAGAAGACTGGTTACAAGACTGTTGACCAAGACCCTGTGTCAGAATAACTGCTTCACTGCCTAGCAAGGGTCCTTTGTCAGTATAACTAACCACTATTAAAAATTAAAATAAAGAAGACATACAGCCCTAGGTAATCAAAAACTGAGTGAATTTACCAAAAGCTGACCTACCTTATATGAAATACCAATGAAGTCTGCTGTGGTAGCTTATATCTGAAAACCCAAAACTTGGGAGGCTCAGGCAGGTTTGTTGCAAGTTTCAAGCCAGCCTAGGCTACATTACAGATTCAGCCTCAAAACAAAACCAAATGCTAATGAAGCTTATTCAGAACAAAATAAATGCCTTAGGAGTCAAGCCCACTTGAAAACACAGTAAGGCAGCTATGTAATTAGAAACAAGGGGGCAAGATGCAGTAAGCAAAGCATCTGCCAGGCAAGTGTGAAGATCTGAGTTCAAATATTCAGATCCCATGTTAAACCAGGCACTGTGTTTCTACGGTAAGTCGGGAGGCAGAGATGAGAGAATCCCTGAAGTTCATGGTTCAAACAAGGTAAAAAAAGAAAAAAAAAAAGAGGATGAGTAACTGAGGCTGTTGTCTGATCTCCACAAATGCATTACACCATATATGTGCCTGTAGGTGTGCACGTGCGCACACCTCCACCCCCAAAGTAGGCTTTTTCTTTCCCTTTTTGGTGGTTTTGTGGATCAAACCCAGAGCCTCATATGAGCTATGCATATATGTCCTACCACTGCGACCCTAGCTCCAAATGTAAAGACACACCCCTTGTCTCTTTCAAAAGATATAGTTGTGTAAAACATTATGTTTAGAACTGTATCAGTTACTTTCCTAGTGCCTGTGACCTAATACCTAATACCAGCAACTCAAGGAAGAAGATTTCTGTTGGCTTACAGTTGAGAAAATACGGCATGGTGAGAGCAGATCTGGACCTAAGCAGTACTACTTGTTCTTTTTTTTTTTTTATGGCATTGGGGGTGGGGCTCTGAGACAAAATTTCTCTGTGTAGCCTTGGCTGTCCTGGAACTCACTCTGTAGTTCAGGCTGGTTTTGAACTCAAGAGTTCCTCTGGCCTCTGCCTCCCAAGTGTTGTTGTGCCACCACTGCCCGGCCAAGCACTGCTTCTTAAATGTTACAGTCTCCCAGCAGCTGGGAACCAGATGTTCACACAAAGACCTGTGGAGATAATTTTATATTTTATATTCAACTGCTCCTATAATATACAGAAACGTAACATATTGGCACATCACAACACTAAGAAGAAGAGTAGGACAAGGTGTGTTAGATTGAGAAGTCACACACGACAGTAAACTGAATTCATACAAAGAAAACAATCAGAAACTAAGATTAATATGTTATTAGTATACACAAAGTTCTAGTTCTTTATGGTTAAGAGGCACAATTAATAATTGTGACAATTGAGTATCTAATGAATTAATGCAGCTATGTCAGAGTAAGATCTCTACGGCTCACTGGAATTGTCAGTGCACATCTCAAGTAAATACTGAGAAGAGCCAATGTGGAAAAGTCTGATTTGGCAAGAGCAATATAAGCTATTATTTTCCTTCAAGTAAGTAGTTCTCAGGTATTGTAAAAAGAGACACACCTGCAGTGAAGACAGGAGAAGAATGAGATCTGTACACAGAAGCACACTGCCAGCCCATCTAGTCAACCAACTAAATGGACAGTGAATACAATCTCAGATGGTGGTGACCATCAGGGACTAGAAAGGATATTGACATAAGCATATGCACCTAATGAATGTTTGTTGTGAAGTTTTTTAAGTCTTTAAGCTTTATTTGCAAATGGGTTTACAACTGAAATCAAAGACAGAAGACAAACAGATGAATGCTACAATAAATTAAATCATCTGAAATAATTTCAGACTAAAACAAGGTATCATTGTGCTTATTATAAAAATACTCCTAAACTTTATAGGTATTACCTCAAGAATTGAGCACTGAAGTATGTTTGTTTGGTTTTTAACAGTTATTTAATGACTATAACTACATACAATATATCATACTCACCACTAAAGTTCATAAGAGATCAGACATGTACCTTAAAAAAATAATGTAAAATTAAGGTCAAAAGGTGAGTTCACTTAGCAGGTAAATGCACTTGTCTGAAAGTCTGAGGACTTGAGCTGATCCCTGAACTTAAAGAGAGTAGGAGAGAACTGACTCCTGCAAGTTGTCCTCTGATCTTCTCTTGTGTGCTGTGGCATGTATCCACATGGACACACACACACACACACACACACACACACCAATAAGAATAAAAAACCTTTAAAAGGTATTATCAAGGAAGCTACAAGTAAAGTGCATAGCACCCCATCTGGAGAGATGTTCAATAGAGCTCACAAGGGCCCCACAGAGACTCTTGGTAACCATGCCCTTTCAGGAATTTCCCCCTGGCTATGAAATGTTGGGTCAGAGGGGGTACAGATGTGCAAAGATAAAAAGTTGAGATCACACAGAACCAAGTACTCAGATCAGGCTGCTCAGAGAAATGTCTACTAATGCCTAAACTAAACTTTAAGATCATGCCCTCAACTTTATCCACTAGTATATTTATTAAAAAAAAAAAAAAAAAGGTTATCTATGTGGAACCATGTATGATACTTCTTTTGAAAACATAAAAAAATACGTGTGTGTGTGTGTGTTGCTAGGTTGCTAAAGGATTTGCTCATGGGACTGTCTTCTGTCTATTCGGGCCGTCTCCCTTGGATCAGGACTGACCACTGACACTTGAAATTGTTTTAATACAAGCATGTGTATATGTACATATTCACCCACTTTTTCATTTTCCAAGAAATTGCATGGAATATTTACTGAGTGCTTACATTTTTAATTAAACTTATTGTTTTTGAGACAGTCTCACTAAGTAGCCCAGATCGGTCATCAACTCATGATCCTCCTGCTCCAGTCTCCTGAGCAGTGTATGAAATTTATCAAACATTTGCCCTTGCATTTTTACATCTAAAGAAGTAAAACATGCCAGGGCAAGGAGAAGAGCACAGCAGGGAGAATGGATACCAAGGATCAGCTGGGGGAGGTCGGACTGGGTAAGGCCACTCAGAAATGCCAGTGAAGGAAGGCCTAAAGATGAAGGAAGGCATCAATTCCACCTGGACAATGGTCTGCAAAAAATTCAGCAGGGTTGAAACACGGGTGAAGGCATGTCTGCAGGAATGATGCTACCTAGATGTGTGTGACTGGAGCAAGGAAAGCTAGCATGTGAGATCAGGGGTCACCCCGTTGGCCACACTAAGGATTAGCTTCACATAGTGTAGCTGGAAGTGCAAAGAGCGCACATGTTCGAGATGTAAGAGTTGCTTTGCCAGTTATTAGCTGGATCATCTATGGGCCTCTACTCCATACTTAGTTAATTTGTTTCTACCAAATTGATTTCTGGTCTAATGGCAAAGGAAGAAATGGGCAGTTTATACAGAGATAATAGTGCTCTATACAGAAGGGTTATGTAAGCCTTTGTCTCCTTCAGGAACTGCACCCAACTCAATCAGAAAATATCAACAGCCTGAACAAGGAAGGGACTTAGTGGGCTAGCTGGCCTGGAGAATACAGTATGGCATGTTTTGCTTCTTTATTCATAAAAATTCAGGGGCAAATGTTTAAGCACTCTGTCAGATGTGGTAGTTCGTACAGTGCTTGGGAGACTGGAGCAGAAGGATCACGAGTTGACCGGCAACCTTGGCTATTTAGTGAGATTGTTTCAATAAGAATAAATTTAATTAAAGTCATGTGAGACCCAACTCTGAAAAGGTAGAAGACTGAATATACATAGAAAGTTAACATTTTAAAGGCTAAAATTAAGACATTAGCATAAACCTGTCAATTATGAGTAAAACCAATTAAGAACCACAGGGGAAACCATTGTATTGCAGTAGTAAACTGCACAATTCTATTTACTATGCTAAAAAGAACGGTTCTTATTACTATATATTGGGGAAAACTCTGCTAATTAAGGTGGAGGTCTCCATTGTTCGGATAGCTCAGCGAGTACTGAGTACCGGGGGCACTTTCTTCATTGGCAGGGCTTCCAGCTCTCTGAGCTTGTCTGGGGAATTCAAAAGAATCCATACATGAATGTTCTGAATGTCACATAGCCTCAGTTAGCTTACAGGTTCAACTTCCTTTCTCCCATAAAAATTCCATCAGCTAGCATCTGAGATTCTTGAACTGCTTCCCCATGCTAATGAGGCATGTCAGTATCCTAAGTCTTCATGTGTTCCTACCCACAGTCCTCCAAACTCCAAAAGCCTTGGGTCACCCAGAGTAATGTCGATGGCCCTCCTTGGAGCTGGTCTCCATGTGTCTTCTTCACAGCAGTACTCACCTTCTGACCTACCACCCACCACCTATACAGATAACACACCTATATTCAGAAAGCAGACATGAAGAAATATCAAATCATGTAATACAATATGCTATTAAATATATGGTAAAGAGAGGCTGCCTAATGTTTCAATATCCAATGGCTCAGTTATCCAAAGAATATTTACACTTATTTAGCAGCAGTAGTAGCAGTGGTGGTGGTGTCGGTGGCGGCGGCGGCGGCAGCGGTGGCAGCAGCAGCAGCAGCAAAACTAAGTATCCAGAGGTTGGAGAAGCACACAGGAGGAAATGCCATATTTGCTTCTGCAGCTACCCAGAGTCTAGGTGTTGCGACATGCCCAAAAAAGTGTGCTATTTTCCCTAAGGGCATCCAAAGTGGAAGAAACTAGGGGTGGTGGGCAGAGGCAGGCAAAGGTGGCCAGATTAAAAGCCTGTCAACATATCTGGTTGAGAAAGATGAATCAAATTCAAACAATGACTGAAGAGCAGGAAGAGTTCAGTGACTATAAGAGAGACTAAAGAAAGGGCTGTACAAGTCTAACCATGGATAGCTTCTCCACACAGATTATAATGCATTTTTCTTGAGAACAGACTACAGTTGGCTGGATATTCCCAGGACTAGAGTCTGCATCTACAAACATCAGGTAAGACAGGTATTTTTGTAAGAAGGCTTCTAGGATGGACAGAAGAAATGCAGATTGGGAGTGTTGGTGAGAATAAAGCAGTAAGACCAATTGGTGAACTACAGAGTGAGGTGGAAATTTCTGGTTTCTTTGGAAACTCAGTTGTATCATGTGATGTTTTTCAGAAAGCTGTTTTGTGAGAGATCACGTGATATTTTTTCTGAAAACTTCTTGTGAGAGGATGTTTTTCTGAACTGGACACCTGAGAGGGTTTGATGGTTTGTATATGCTTGGTGTGGCTCTGTTTGAGTTGGTCTGGCCTGTTTGGAGTAGGTGTGTCACTGTGGTGTGGCCTTTAAGACCCTCATGCTAGCTAGCTGCCTGGAAGTGAGTTTTCTGCTAGCAGCCTTCAGATGAAGATGTAGAATTTTCAGCTCCTCTAGTACTATGCCTGCTTGGATGCTGCCATGTTCCCACCTTGATGATAATGGACTGAACCTCTGAATCTGTAAGCCAGCCCCAATTAAATGTTGTCCTTGTAAGAGTTGCCTTGGTCATGGTGTCTGTTCACAGCAGTAAAACCCTAACTAAGACAGAGCATATGTGATGTTTTGCTAGCATCAGAGACGGCACATGATGTTTGGAAAGAGTATAAGTAGAACCACACAGACAGTGAAAGGATGCTCTTGCATTGCTAAGGCATGCAACATTTCACTGCTCTTTGCTGGTCATCACTTCAAAGAACTCTTGGTATTCCAGCTGATTCTTCCTGCTTCCGCTGACTTGTGCCCATTCAGGGAAACCTTGCAGATTCTGCTGAATAGAGCCACTGCTACTGATTCGTGTTTGGTGTTTGCTATTGGAATTGGCTGCTGACATCCTGACAACAAAGATTGGAATGGCCCCAAGGAACTACTTCTAAACAGGTCCACAACTCCTCTTTCCCATTATTCTTCTTTCTCCATTGCCTATGGTTAATGTGATAGAAAGGAGGTTGAGGCATTCTAGAACCCTGAGTGAAGTAGGTTTAGAAAAATCTAAGTCTAAAGGAGAGGCCGATGAAGTTCAAAAGGTGTAGGAAGCAAGGCATATTATCAGTCAATAGAGTAGTGCTTTGGAGGACAGTATGTTTTCCAGTACCCACAAGGTACTGAGATGGCTGAGCAGGAAGTAATAGTGCCGTGCTGGGTTGTCTGTGTGGATTCTGAAGTAATTTTAAGTAATACAATACAAGTTACAACAATATGTGTAGGAAGTTATGTCTCCAGTAAAGTACCAAATTCGTAGATGTGAGAAAGGAAAGTGGAAGGCCACTGGGATGGCTAGAAGGCAGAAGCTTCCAAGGAAATTTGTACAATTAGTTCTGAGGATTAACATGTTTTCCTAAAACCAGAACATGCCATACTCTATTTGAGATGGTTTCTTTCATTTGTGAAAGAAACACTGTAGAAAGCAGAAAGAGTACCTGAGAATGTTGCTCACTGATCTCCCCATAATAAGACAGAAAGAATAGACGTATAGAGGATAGCCCAGGGGTCAGCAAGGATAAGACCGGGGAGTTTACAGAGCTCAAGTGCATGGTTGCCCTCAACAGGCATTGGAAACAAGTCAGGAGACATGTAAGCACAGAGAAAACAGGAACAAATCAGACACTAACAGCATCTCAGATGAAGCTTGACAGTTCTGGAAAACTGCTGCTTCTCAGCAGGCTCATTTTGCCTTCTATGGAACACTGGGAAATGTCTAAGACATTTATGGTTGTTACTCATTGTACTCAATAAGTAGAAATCTGCCTTGGCACTTGGCTGCCAAACATAATGACCTAAGTTTGAAGACTGGGATCCACATGGTAGAAGGAAAGAGATGACCCCTGTAAATTGTCCTCTGACTTCCACACCTCCTCACACACAAAATAAATACAGACATCGAAAAATTTGAAAAAGGGAGTAAAAGTTAAGGATGCTGCCAAACATCTTACAATGTACAGGGAGCGCCATACATTAATGATCCAAGTCAAACTGTCAATAGTGCCACATGAGAGAGAACTCAAGGCAGAGGAAGCAGCAGAGACAGAAAAATCAGAGGACATTAAAGAAAAAGGAGAGCCTGGTTTGGTGGAAGCATTTGTTACTAGAAGAGAACAAGAGACAAACTTGGAAGATGGCCATGGAATTACAGTAGATGCTGGTAAAGGAACTAGAGCCGCTTGTAGGAGACTAAAAGCAGTCACATGTCTTAGAGCAAATGAATGTCATAAAGCCACTGAGTGAAAAGGCTTTCCAGATGACTGGAAAGTTGGTAATCTGTTAATAAGTACTCTTTTTTTTTTTTTTTTGGTTTTTCGAGACAGGGTTTTTCTGTATAGCCTTGGCTGTCCTGGAACTCACTCTGTAGACCAGGCTGGCCTCGAACTCAGAAATCCGCCTGCCTCTGCCTCCCAAGTGCTGGGATTAAAGGCATGCGCCACCACCGCCCGGCTGTTAATAAGTACTCTTGAACATAACTTTAATCACTCTTTGGTGCTCAACTGAAGCCTCATTTCCTTTACTGAATTGTAAGGCTCCATGTGATAGACGACGGGCCAGGTATACATAGTAATCAGGCCTAAAATTCAGATTTCAAGAATAGATCTGTTTGAAAATAATTATTGTGTACATTTAAGAATACCATATACTTTGAGATGCATAATCACAAGTAATGAGAAAATGGTTGTGGTGAAACACGTTGATGTCTCCACCTCAATCACAGTGCCCATTTCTTTGTGGCAAACTCATCTATGATGGCCTCATTTCTAGCTGTGGTTCATGTCATGTGCTAATCATTCAACTTCCACACTTCTCCGCTGTATCCTTTCACTTTTGCCTCCATGTTCCTTCTTTCTTCCTTTGCCTGCAGCAACCATTTTAATCTTTTTCTCTCTGCTTTGTATGTATGTATATAAAATATTTTACACTGTACTGGTTAGTTTTAGTTGTCAACTTGGCACTGCTTAGAATCACCAGAGAAGGAAGTCCCAGCTGGGGGATAACAGAGCTCAAGCTGTCACATGGCATGTCTGTGTGTGGTTATTTATCTTAGTGGTTAATTGATGTAAGTGAGTGGCATCGTTTCATGGGCTGGGCACTGGACTCTGGAGTGAGGCAACGGGGCTGAGCATGAACAGCAGGAGCAGGCAAAGGATCTGTTAGGGTCTCTCTGCTCCTGACTGAGGATGTGTGTCAGGAGCCAATAAGCTAATAACTAGCAGGTGATCTTCCTGAGATGGTCTGCCTCGGATTATAATAATGCACAACAGATCTGCTCCCATAGGCAAGGCCCAGGAGAAAATCATTTCAGGAAAGATCCCGGCTACTAATATGCTTTTCCTATTATTATTGAAAATCTATGACAATCACTAGGTATTAGCCTACCCTTTCGAGCAGATCTCTGCAGATCTATGAAGATCTTGTAGTGATGCTACATAGACAGATGACTTTTTAATTCTTTATGATTAACCTATAAGAATTCCTAAAATTATGTAAGTATTTATTAAGCTTTTAAAATAGTGGAACTGCTATTAAGTCCTTTTCTGATAGTCAAAACTCCAATGAGAACTTTGCCAGTCTCCCAAGTGTCACCAGTTAATTGTTCTTAGATAGTAAGCAGACTTTCTACTACCCAGAGCACATTCCAAGTGGTTGTAAAACCATTGACCAAAGGTCATAAAAAGGGAACTAACGATTTATTATAGGTGTTAGGACAGAAGACAAAATATTGACTGGGTTTATCTATAAAAAAACTTCACTAATAACTTAGTTACATTTTTTAATTTTCAATGAACCCATGGAACTGTGACAGGTGATGAATGTTTAGCAGCATAATTACTCCTAATGGATATGCATGTAAACATTCTCAGTTATAAACTTCTTACTCTATTTATAATTTGATTTTATGTGTGAACTTGTGATGAACTTTTTACCATGTGATCATGTATTCTGAAAAGAGGTTAAGTGCTGAGGAAAAAGAAAGGAGAGAAGAATTTTTTCCTTTATCTCCCTTTTTTATTCATTCCATTTCCCCCTTTTTCTTAGCTTTCACAGAAAACTTTTTACATTTAGAAATAAACACTAAAATCAAACTAAATTCACTTTTCAAAGTATCCTTTTTCTTCCTGTGACTTCAAGGAGCAGGGTGAAAGTCAGAGCTGAGCAGTTCCTGCTGAGATAGAACAAAGGCTACATTACTTAGTCCCCTGCTGTTAGGCTACAGGTGCTAATCACCTAAGCCAGTCACTTGTTTTTTTTTTTATTGGATATTTTATTTACATTTCAGATGCCATCCCCTTTCCCCAATTTCCCCTCCCTAGAAAACCCCTATCACATGCCCCCTTTTCCTTTTTGCTTTTATACATTTTTTAAAAAATGTTAATCAAAGGCTTTACAAGTTTCATAATGCTCAATCAGAAGTGTAACCCAATACCCAACCTAGATATATCAACTATCTTTGACTGGTGGAGACATGTGAACATCTGCCTTCATGCCCCACCCCCCTTCTCTCTCTTTCTCTCTCTCATCACCTAGCTTCTCCTCCATCTTCTCCTCTCCTAACTCCTTCTCTTCCTCTCAGTACTCCTTCCCCCTTAGCTCCTCCTACATATCACCCTTCCTGTTACAATAAAACTTTTCTCTCAAAGTACAATTAGAGCATAATTATGCCTATTTGTACCAGTGAGGTACAAGATAGTCCTAATACCCAGTCCATCATTTTGTTGACTAACCAGATCCTCTGTCATCTCTCCTAACTAAAACACTTAGTTTTGAACCTAGCTTTTTTCTTGGCTTTATAATGAATGTCAGCTGAAAACCATCCACCCAGATCTTTTCTCTCAAAGTAAATAGCCAGGATTGGCTGTGAGACTATAGGTCTTCAACCCTGCCAGAAATCCAGAATGACTGAGTTAACTGAAATTATGGGAAGCATTAAGCATAGCTTCTAAACCTTAGCCAATTTATAGAGACCACTGAACACCTGGACAATCCCTATATGTAAACAAAACATGGGACAGAAACTGAAGGAGGGGCCATCAGGAGACCATTCCACCTGGGTATCCATCCCATGTACAGTCACCTAAGCTAGACACTGATGTGGATGGTTGGAAGTTTGAAGCCAGTCACTTTCAACCCTCAGAGTTAGCACGAAAGTTTTTAGGGCTTTTTAGAAGTTGTCAGCATTCAGTATATATAGTTAGAGAGCTAATGTTCTTAGACCCTCAGTCTTTAAAGCCACACCAGAGTTCTACTCTGTGTCCCTTTTCAACCCACTCCAGGCCAGGAGGCTCCTGGCAGGTGTGATGTGACCAGCTGCTTGAGTTCCTGCCTTGACTTCTCCTTAATGATAGACTGTAACCCAGAGAACTGTAAGCCAGATAAACCTTTCTCTCTTAAGTTACTTTTTGTCAGAATATTTTCCAATAGCAATAGATATGAAACTAGAATACACACTTAGATGAACTCATGCACAGATATACCTATCAGATTAAATATTTTACTTTAAAACTATTTCTCATATGTCAGATTAAAAATTATATTCTGTATCTGGCTTACTTATTTAATTTAGTATGATGTTGTTGGGCCCATCTATGTAATGCCAAAAGATAAGATCTCTTTTTTAAGACTGTAAAACATTCCACTGTATGTGTGCACACACCTTCTATACACACAACTTCCCTAATTCACAGTACCATTTTCTATTCACATGTTAATGAATGCCTCTGTATCTGCATGTTGTAACTGATATTACAACAAAATTGACAGTATTGGTATTGTGGTGGTTGAATAAAAATGGTCCCCATAGGTCCATAAGAGTTAGAATAAGTGTAGCTTTGTTGGAGGCAGTGTGTCATTATGAGGTAGAAGTTGAAGTCACAGATGCTCAAAGCAGTCTCTTCTCACTGTCTATAGATTACAATGTAGAACCTCTCAAGCACAATGCCTGGCTGCATGCTGGCTTGCTTCCCAGTATGATGACTTATTGACTAAACCAATGAAACTGTAAGCCAGCCCCTTAGTGCTTTAAATGTTTTCATTAGAAGAGTTGCTGTGGTCATGGTGTCTCTTCACAGCAATGAAACCCTAACATAACACTACAATAATGTACAACATAACTTAGTGGACTAGGTTATGTAGCAATTCTATTTTTACTTTAAAAATAAATTTCCATACAGTTTTTTCATAATGACTATATCAATCTACATTCCCACTAACAGAGTAAATAATTTATTTCTCTATGTCTTTGGTTAGTCATACTGACTGCCTTGTCTTATATTGATTGAGTATTCTACACTGTATTTTCATGCCATATGACCATTTATAATTTAGTTATACTTATGAAGTTACATAAGTTTGTTATAACTTTCATATTAATCTTTTATCAGAGATAAAACTTGCAAAAAGCTGTTTTTCATTTAAATAACTTATCATGTACCCATTCAACTTCTGAAAACAGTACATATGGAAAAGTGTCATTTCCCCTTTCTTCATTTTCAGCATGGACCGAGAATGGATATGCTGAGAAGCATGACACAGAAAACGGAAAGGAAGAAAAAAAGTCTGAACTGATGTGAGAGATTCCAAGCTGCTCCTGGAATACTGAGCACAAACTGTGCTGCTGGCTGTTAGGAATGTTCAGACAGACCCTGGTCTGAGGTATTGCCCTTCTTCAGTCACTACAACTCTCTTCATATATGCAACAGTTCAGGCTGAGCTGTTACCAGTGCTTAGCTGTTTTATAAGCTGGCTTGGCTCACTTCAGTTAGCACTTACTTTCTGTAATGATGAAGACTTATAAAAACCTGGATATAATCGAGGCAATCTGCTCCTAAGAAGAGAATATTAAGTTGTCTTTTCTATTCTGCTTCCTGAAAAGAAATGAAGATAGCAGATAAGGCCACAAAGGCAGTAACATCCTCAAATGAATCAGATCTTTTCTGACAGCAGAAGAATTTGATCTACTAGCAGGCATTCCATTCGGAATGATAACCACAATCCCAAAGTGTCATTTATCCTTCTTCCAGGGTACTAAATGGAGCCCTGGTGACATCAGTGAGCTAATACAAGTTCAACATTCCTGTTATGAGCAGGTGAATCTTATGCATCAGATAATGCTTCAGTGAACATTTATCAGAGAGACAAGCCCAGCAGTCCACATTATGCACATGGATTAGGCTCAATACAATCCAGAATGTGAAACATTTTCTATCAGTGAAGAACTAGGTAGAACTCTTGTTGCAGGTCCATGTTAGAGAGCAAGGGACATTCAGACTGCAGAGAGTCAAAGAACTGCTACCAAGATACAAATAAACCAACTGATACCAACTGTTAATGGAAAATAAAATCAAGAATAACTGAAGAAACACTCTTAGATGAAGTTTGACCAGGTGTGATGGCTCATGCTATAATCCTAGCACCTCCAATGCTGAGGCAGGAGGATAGGTACGAGTGCAGGGCCAGTCTAAGCTAGTATGAAATACTGCTTCAACAACCAAAAATTTAAAGAACCCCAAACTATTAAATATAATTTAATAAGCAGCAATATTTTATTTTCTTCCTTAGTAATGCGTAATGAGGACCTGAAGAGATGGCTCAATGATTAAGAACAGATGCTCAATGGTAGGACTCCCTACTCCTGCAGAGAACCCAGGTTCAGTTCCCTGCACTGCGTGGCAGCTGAAAACTTGAACTCAAGTTTAAGATCTGGTGCTCTCATCTGGCCTCTACAAACACTGCACACACGGTAAACATACACACAAGCAGCCACAACACTCATGCTTATAAAATAAAAAACAAGGGTGCTGGAGAAATGGCTCAGTGGTTAGGAGTGCTTGCTGTTCTTCTAAAGGACCTATGTTCAGTTCCCAGTACCCACATGGGGTGGCTCACAACCACTATATGTCCAAAGTCAGGAGATCAGTCACGTTCTCCTGCCTTCCACAGGCACCACACATATAAATAAAACATAAAAACAGAATAATAAAAAAGAGCACAAAATGCTGGGGTTATAGCTCAGAGGCTATAGCGCTTACTGGAGCCCCACGTTGGCCGCCAAACTTTAACAGCCCTGCTCTGTTCCGAAGGTCCGGGACTAGCGAGAGAGAGTGTGGGGCAAGCGACGCGAAGAATGGAGACAAGACAGAGGGTCTGATCAAGTCTCAAGTCTCCTTTATTGTGTCTCTCATTGTCTCCTGTATTCTCCTCTACTGAAGGGAAATCTGGGGTATTTATAGGCTTTTGCCATGTGCCTTAGGCGCGTGAATACCACGTGCCTTGCAGGTGTGGATATGACGTAAGCCTTACAGGCGTGAGGCAGGAGAATCATTAATTCAAGACTACCTTGACATAACGGAAAGACCCTGTCCCAAACTAGGCCTTATACTCCTGAAAAAAGAAAGAAAGAAAGAAAGAAAAAATAATAAAGAAGAGAGGCATACTTTTAGAGGAAGTAGTTTCCATGAGAGAAAACTGAGAAATTTACCATTATTTTCTGTCTGTTATTCACTACAATACACTCTCCATATCATGAAGTGTATATTTATAAGGTGCTTTTTCAATATAATATAGCTAGTTTTGTGGTTCCCTAGGTGAGTAAAGACTCTGTTTCATGTCATATGATAATTATATTGTTGTCCAACTGGGAACTCATGTGAGGGTACTGTACTTTATCATTACTCAGTAGTAGTCAGGCTATCTTTCTCAGTAGACCAGAACATACTTATCTAAGTATGTATGCTTTTACTAGCAAATAAACAGTAAAAATGACATGACTTTTTAGTTCTTTCTGCCCATATACTTATGATACAGCTGGCAATGTGAAGGACACTGGGTACTTCTCTCTTTTGGTTCCTTATCCTTCAAGGTAAACACTTCAACACCCCTACTTTAAGAGATGACATGCTTCAAATTTAGGTTAAATAATCTGTCCAAGAATATATTATTAACCCTCTTCTGACCTCCTTGGTCTCTAGGCATTCATGTGATACACACACATAAAAAGGAAACAAACAAATAAATATTTAAGAATTGTAACTGAACATTTGAAGTAGCAAACCAAGATATGCCTATGGAGAAAGATACGTAACATCTTTAAGTTAAGACTGGACCCAGCTTGAATTTTTGAAACGTCACAGCCCAACCCAGTGACACATTTACTCCAACAAAGATAAATCTTCAAATCCTTATCAAACAGTGTAACTCCCTAGTGACTAAAAATTCAAATATATGAGCCTAGGGGGCCATTCTTTTTCAAACCACCAAAATACTTACGGGAAAGACTAAAAGGACAGTAATGCATTAGCAGACCTTTACTTGCTAGATAACGAAGTCATTATAATACTGCCTCAACGCTAGTTGTTAAGTCTTTGATAAGCAGTCTACAATCAAAGCAGGTTACAATCACAGAGGTTAGTATAGAGTAAGGGACTAATGGGGAGAGATGGATTTCCCTAGAAAGGCAGAACTAGAATACATAGTTATGGATGGATGTGGGCTTTGGGGGGGGGGGAGGGGGAAGACTAGAACGAAAGGATCAAAGAGGGAGGGAGGGAGACAGAGGTGAGGAAGGGAGTACAGGATGGGGAGGGAAGAGGAAGTGAGGGAGAAAATAGGGGAGGGACAGCTAAAACCAAGCCACTTGAGGATGGAAACCAAACACAGTAGAAGCTTCGTAAAGAAATCTAAATGAAATATCCAAATAAAGGATGAGACAAAGCCTTAACTAGACATCTTTCTTTACTAACTGAAAACTCCAGTTCCAGGAACAGGTTATATCTAATGGAGTTATTGGCCCAAGGACTTGAGGGACAACCCTAAACAATCAAGGTATTTCCAAGGTCATGGGTTACTCTCAGCAAAATGGTGCTAAGTCCCTATTGCTGAAGACAAACTTATTTAATTCAGTGAACATGGAGAAGTTGACTTGGTGCCTACCCAGAATTTTCACCTCTACTGATTAGTGTTCACGGCACTGGAAAGTACTCTGCACATGGACAGAGGAGAAAGGTAAACATCAACCCAGCTACAAACCCTTTGTTCTACAATGGAGACCTGTGTGCATGGTAAACTGGTGCAATAGAGGCACAACTGTTGTGGGAATGATACCGGGTTAGATTATAAATTTCTATATTAGATTTAATATTTACTATATAGATCTATATATCAGAGTTAATGTTTAAAATACAGATCTATATATTAGATTTATAGACCTATATATTAGATTTAAGGCTCAGTCCATGAGACAGAACCCATGCCTGACATTGCTTGAGTGGCTAAGAACCTGAGACTAGATAGGTTTGAAACCTCAAGGAAATCTAAACACTACTGTTCTGTTTAGGGTACATAGCAATAATAACTCTTAATGGTAGTCTGCTATTCCCATAGATCAATGTCTCATTGAGCCACAATCAGAGAATCTTTTTCCTGTAGTAAATGGAAACAAATGCAGAGACCCACAAGGGAACAAAGTGCAGAGACTGAGATACCTCAGAATCTCACTCAGTCCTGAATGGGATGTCTCCATCAAATCCTTTCTCAATCAGGGCTCAGCAAACTATTCCGAAGAAGAAGTGGAAAGATTGTAAGAGCCAGAAAGGATAAAGAAAACTAAGGAAACAAAGCTTTCTAAACACAGAAGGACTGACATACATACGAACTCTTTGAGACTGCATGCACAGTCCCCACATGTGCATGAGCCACCTGGGTGGGGTGTTTCTCATGTTTTTCTTTGTCTCTTTGTTCTCTTGGTAGTTTCTTTGCTTCATCTTATTCTGGTCTATTTGGTTTTATTTTATCTTATTTTATTATTATATTTAGTACTCTAATGAGAGAAAGAATGAAAGGGTGTGGTTTTGGGTGGGTGGAGAGTCATGGGGGATCTGGGAGGAGCTAGGGGATGGGAACTATAATTATAATATATTGCATGAAAAAAATCTATTTTCAATAAAAAATACTGCCACAAAAGAATAACGTCTTTATATAATTTCTTTTTAAAATGTTTAGTAAAAAACATCTGTTGGCATTAGGAAAGTGATAACATACTTGTAATAAAACATTCTCCATTACTTTGTTTCCCTGGTGTCCCATCCTTATCAAAAAACATACACGATAAGAATAGAAAGAAGTACAGCTTTTAGTAAACAGGTCTCTTCATCTCTGCTGATAAAAATCATCTTTTATTTAGAACAGAATTGGAGTCATTTCAAAGAGAATGTATTTTACAGTGAATCAGATCCTCAACTCATGGTATCATAAGGTCAGAGAGGTTTAATTTGCATTAAAAAAGAGTAACAATAATAAAAAGATCCTCATCATTTTAAATATATGCTTAGATAGGTCTAACACAGACAAACTGTCTAAGCTTTTTATATATTTCTGAGAAGTCCTTGCTGAATGCCTAACTAGGCATAGTGATACCCATCTGTGATCCAGCATGAAGAAAGGCAAGGTCATCTTTGCAAGTTGAAGGCTAGAGCACACTGACAGCCTATATCAAAATCCCACACCACACTACACACCAAAACCATACAAAACCTAACCCATCCAAAACAAACAGCAACAACAAAAGCAGTGCTTAAACTTCTGCAAATATGCAGTAATTTTATTAAGAATTTCCTTTGCTATCTGTTAAATCTGCAGGTGAGACAAAGACTTCTCAGGAATAGCTTGAGCAGTTGAAAATGTAATATGCTGGCCTGTTTAGCTACCATTCTGCTACCCAAGTGTGATCATTAATTCAACAGACAACTGTCGAGTCCCCATTTGGTATAGGATCTGCTCTAGCAGATTGAAAAATGACAGAGAACAGAAAAACCCAAAGTCTCTGCCCTTATCTACTTTATGTTCTAGGTAATTAATACTGGACATTTTAGCAGGTGATAGGACTTGGGGAAGTAAGTAGAACAGGACCCAGGAGAGTACTAAACGGGGGGGGGGGGGGGGAGGGGAAGGGGTGCTCTGA
Organism: Arvicanthis niloticus; assembly: GCF_011762505.2. Classification (NCBI taxonomy): domain Eukaryota; kingdom Metazoa; phylum Chordata; class Mammalia; order Rodentia; family Muridae; genus Arvicanthis; species Arvicanthis niloticus. Next base: position 13,390,677 of record NC_047675.1, read on the forward strand.
ATACAGCAGTCCTTGCTGGAGTTAAAGACAATCTCAATAAAATATTAGGAAGATGAAGAGTATTTGAAGAACTCATTGAGAATTTGTCCAAACAACAACAACAACAACAAAATGTTTTAGAGAGAGAGAGAGAGAGAGAGAGAGAGAGAGAGAGAGAGAGAGAGAATGTGTGTGTGTATGTGTGTGTGCTGGGGCAGGGTACAGCTCAGCTGACAGTGTGCTTGCCTGAGGTACTACCTTCAGTCTCAAGTCCAGTCAAGGGCATGGGGGAAAGGAGGGCAGGGTAAAGGGAGAGGGACTGCCAACAGCAGGTTAGGAACAAATATGGCCAGTGCAATCATGAGGTGGGAAAAGAATAAAATAGAAGACTTAGAGATGCAACAGAGGCTTAGGAGAGAATTGATATGACCTTTTCTAGTTCTGTGAATGATGTAGGGTCCCTGGAAGATTCTGAGAAGAATGTTATGACCTGATTTATACTCTTAAGTGGATCACAGTAGTTTGTGGAAAACAGTCATAGATGGGAAAGTACCTGTTAGTGGAGTATGTATGTATGTATATATATGTATATACATACATACATACATATGTATATATATGTATATACATATACATATATATATATATATATTTTTTTTTTTTTTTTTTTTTTTCCAGAGGAAAAAGATGGAGCCTTGGGCCAGGATGGGTACTGTGGAGGCAGTGAGAAGTGATCAGGTTGCCTATAGTTAATGGCTGTATGAACAGAATTTCCTAACACTGTTAGCATTAGGTTTACAGACAGAGATAGCTAACATGACTTCAGTGTTCTGCAGAACTGTGGTTAACGAGATGTGAGGGTTTGAGGCAATGCAGGCTTAGGTGGAAAGATCAGGAATGGAGTTTGAAAAACAGAGACTTCAGTGTGTATTAGACACACACAGAGGTAAAGATGGCTCTCAGGCAGATATATCTGATGTTCTTGAACGCATAGAACAGACCATTCTGAAAATTTATCCGTTTCGTATCAGGGAATGGCAGTATTAATATGTAAATAATATTTAAAGCATGTGACCATCAAGTATGTAAGAGGAAAAAATGCTGTGTGTTTTAAAATATTTAAAATATTTAAGCTATAAATGAGCATATTAAAGATGTCATGTTTCTGGACATAGAATAAGTGGAGTGGTAGCTTACGGCAATTCTAAGCTGACTCTCAAGTTTTAAGGGCAAACATAATGCATGCTCACATGTATGCATCTACATCCTTTGCTTCAAATATTTTCCTTGTAAAATAGAACTCCCAAATCAAGATTACAAGGAGGAACAATAGGTCATGTGGTGGACATGGGGTTAGATTCTGACACTACTCTTGTATTTTGAAGGCAGGAGCTAAGCCGATGGCAAGGCTAATTTCTTTTGCTGCAATAAGCTGATATAACAGGGTCTACAAATGAAAGTATTTCTGTTATACATGGGTGGATAGACCACAAGACTAAAAGCCAGACTTGATTTTCTTGGAAATTCTTATTTTATATTTAATTAAAGTAGATGATATGATCAGAATAATAACATCAGATCATGACATGCAATGATTTGGTTTCTTAAACAATTTGAATTCATGAGTCTATTTAAAAAGCTATAGTACACACGAGTCAGAATTGACAGTGGTTATGAGTTAAGTTCTTTATACTAAGAGAATAATGGAACTCTACCAAAAGAGAGATTATGAAATATAAGCACCCTATAAGGAAAAAGAAATTTATATGGAAAGTCATTGAAATAGCTAATTCACTTAAGAAAAAAACTATTTCAGTAATAAGATGATGATAATCTGAGATATGTATGTCAAGATCAAAATAAACCAATCTATTTCTACATACCAAATTGGCAATAATTCAACAAAAGTAACAGCAATAACAAAGGTGAGAACCTGGGCTCACAGGAGCTCTGCTCCAGGGCAGCATGGCAGCATTGCCTCCTTGGAGACGCACATGCTTGGTTACCATGCATCTCCTCTTCAGGGCTTCCTATGGAAGAACTTGTGACAACCGTGCATAGAACAAGGCACTAGAACTATATACAGCTCATTGAAGAACCACAAGCTTCTATTTTTGTGTGTGTACTGCATGTGCCATGGCAAGCATGGGGAGGTCTGTGGGGAATTTGGGTCCCAGGGATTAAACTCAGGTCAGACTTGGCTGCAGGTGTCTTTCTTGCCAGCCATGAAATACTCATTTTGGATTTTGAGACAGTCTGTATAGCCCAGGCCAGCCTGGAACTTGTTATCTTCCTGCCCTGGCTTACATGCTAAAGTTATAAGCAAACATTAGCACACTGCCTACTCAATACTTTTAAAAGAAGAAATTTATAGTTAGTAGCATCCAGGCACAATTTAATAATTTGTAATTAGTTTCCTGAATTACAATATTATTGCAAATTTGAATTATGCATCTTTGATTGTCCAACAATTGATGGGACAAGCACCTTTAGTCATTTACTGCTTGTCTGTTATACTTCAGGTGACTAAAAAAGAGATGAGGCAGCAGTTCTTTTCATTAAAGGAAAACCCAACTAATACTGTATAGAGGAGTATGAGATGAAAGCAACAGTGCCACTCCTTCTACGCTGGCTGCTCCTGGTTGTCAGTGTAGCTACATCTATAATGAACTACAATCCAGAAATGGAGGGAACACCTGGGATCCAGATCTTGAGGCTGGAAGACACAAGCTTCTGATCCAGATCTTGACATGGGATGACACAGACTTTTGATCCAGCTATTGAGGCATAGTGGCCAACAAAACCTTAGATCCAGGCAAGGTAGTACACGGGGTGGGGGGGTGGGAGGGGGGCAAGCACATCTCTGAGTTCAAGGTCTGCCTGGGACAGTGGAAATTCCAAATCCAGGTATGGTGGTATATACCTTTAATCTGGACCATACCTTCTGCTGGAGGCCTACGTAAGGCATAAGGACACTGGAAGAAGGAAGGCTCATTCTTCTTTGCCTGCTTGTACTTACTTGCCAGTGCATCTGTGTAGGGAAAAAACTGAAGGGCCTGCACGTGGGTGCGCGTTGGCATGAGTTCTCTGTTGCAGGGGTAGGTGCATCTGTCATGGCTCAGAGTGGCAGGAGAAAGCCTGATCTTGACTGAGTTGTTCCTCTCTACACTGGGTGGGTGCTGGGATGTGAGAGGCCCGCTGGGGCGCCCCCAGGCAGGGAATAAACTCAGCCTGATTCCTCCGGTGTGCAGGGCTCTCCAGTGGGGACCCCTGAGGCCGGAGGTGGCTGGGGGCCGATTGGTCTCAATTCTGGGGCTCCGTGAACTCTGGGGCTCTGGGAAGCCTCAGGCAGCACAAAGGAGAGGGCTAGTGGCTGGCCCACACATTGAGAGAGAAAAGGGGGAAGGGAGAGGGCTCTGGTGCAGCACCCCTAGGGAAGTGCTCTCTTGTTCCACTGCTTGGCTTGAAAGATACCCTGCAAAGAAGTCCTCCACAAGGAAGACTAAGGCAGCATGATAGCAAAATCCAATGACATGAGAAAGTCCAGGGTTCCATAAGCTTTATTGACATAGCGGATGATAGTTGAATCTGGATGTGCACCCCCCACCCCCCTTAAGTCGGGGGACCTGACTTAAATAGGGAGGGAGAAGGAAGGAGGGACTGGGGAAAGAATACTTAATTAACTACACCCTCTGGCCTTCAGGTAACTTATTAATATGGAAATCTGTTGAGGCTGAAGCCAACCTGTAGTCACACCCTCTACCTGTGTAGGGTAAACCTCTCTGGGAGGGACTGCAATGTCCTATGTGACTGAACAGCACAGGTTAATGGAGTTCCACGCCACAATTTAGGAGCCTGGATTATGGGAGCAGCAGAATAGATGCCTATCCCTTGCAGGGTCTCTGGGCTACTTCCAGCCAGTGCTTCTACCAAAACCCAAGACCCCTTTCATGGCCCCACACATCTGTTGAAACCTACTTCTTCAGGACTCCAGCTTATACAAAAGGCTGGCTGCAACAACTAGCTAAGTGGAACTGAGCAACTACTACATAATTAGACTTCCCATTCTCAGCTGCCCATTGTCCAGTAAGTTGGACTGTAGACTGTAAGTCATTATAATAAACTCCTTTAATATAAAGAAATTCTACAAATTCTGTGACTCTAGAGAACCCTGATTAATATTTACCGAAACAATGGCTTTGAAAATGACCATCATGATTTCTTAGAACCATGACAGAATTATAATGATCTGTGCTTAGGAGAATTAAAAACTGTTCAATTTTAACATCAGAACAGAGAAAAAACATATTCATCTTAATGAGCTAAAATACAGACTGGTCAGGACTAAAAAAATCTAACTATGAAAAGGTAAGAACAGAGTAACATAGAAACACCATGTGGACAGAATAGAGATATTTCTGAAAACTGATAGCATTTCTTCTCTGTCTGTGTGGTATTCTGTTGAATTCCTGATTTGATAAAAAAAAAATGTAGGAGTATATAGGGATATTCTGCATAATGACTACATACTTGATACTAAACTAATATAAAACATTTTGGTTTCAGAATAATCTACCGATGGAAATGAAGAAAAAAATATTCTTGGGACTAAAGACATAGCTCAAGTGGTCAAGAGCACCTGCTGCTCTTACAGAGGACCAGGGTTTAGTCCCAGATGGTGGCTCACAATCATATCGATGTCAGGCTCCTGTGCCCTCTGCTAGCCTCAGTTGGCATGCATGAAGTGCATGACATACATGTAGACAAAACTCTTATACATATAAAATAAAAATAAATAAACCTTTAGAAAACCTGTATCTTGTCATCTAGAAATGCACATTCAAATACTCTCAAATGAAATGATGTTTGTAATTTTCTTTAAAGTTTTCTGGGGTGAAAGGACATATGGATGGTATACATACAGCATTTATAATATTAAAGATAGGTGATGGTTAAATGTATACATATTATAGTATTTTATGTTTTAAAATTTTCTGCAATAAAAACTTGAAGAAGCGGCTCAGTGGTACAGTACTGGTCAGCAAGTGTAATACATTTGACAAAAGTTTATAAATGTTATTTTCAGTCTATAAGCTAAATGTTTTTTCAATCATTAATTGTACTAGTAAAAAATATTTAAATTTAAAGGGAAAATATTGAGCACCATATATTCAAATTATCAAAAATTTCTAAACAGTGGAGACTTAATTTCAAGGTGCTTAACATGTAACAAAAGCTGTAAGAACTAAGGTCATAGTTATCACACTAAATACTACCTCTTATTCCAGTAAAGCTTGTTCAAAGCATCTAAGAATTAAGAAATGGTTCTTAAAAGGATATAAAATTCTATAATTTTGAGGCAGATCAAAGCAAATATTTCATTTCTATGCAACTTACCTGCTGTAAAATCTTCAGTCAGATCAATGAATGCATGAGAATGTGGGTCCCGCATTTTACTCTGAGTGGTCAGGGCAGGATGCCATGATAGATCTCTAAAATAAAAAGCCATAATTTTCTTAGGGTGAGTAGCATATAAATATTGTTTTAAAATATAAAAATACTGGCTATATAGTAATTTTAAAATATTTCTATTAGGATATATATTTCACATACTATAAAAATCCACATTTTTAGTGTATATAATCCAATGGGCTTTAGTGAGTTCACAGTGTAAAGTCATTGCTTCTCTCAAAATCCTAAACATTTTCTTTTGAAAAAGAAAATTTCAAATATATTAGTCACTCCTCATTTCCTTCCCTTGGCAACCACAAATCTGGCACCTTAGTATTATTTTTAAATTCAGGTCACCTCATATAAATGCACACACAGCATTTGTTACTTTACATGTGGCCTCTCTCATTACATTTTCAAGTTCATTCAAAATGAAACATGCATTCATCATAACCACATTCTTAGACTGGGCGTGGTTGTATTTGGGAGGCAGAGATAGGCAGGTCTCTGAGTGAAAGGCTAGCCTGGTCTACACAGTGAGTACCAGGCCAATCAGTGCTACTCAGTTGGTCCCTGTCTTAAAAACCCAAACAGCAACAACATTCTGGACTGTCTTATGGCAGCCTCAATATTCCACCTTACTAACCATCCTGTTTACTCAGTCGTCTCTTGATAAACACAGGATGGATTCTACCGTTGTTATGGAAATCCATTTATCAGTTTGGGGAGGTGGTAATGTTTTTGACTGGAGTGGAACTGCTGGGTTATGTTTACTTTTGAGGAACTATGGAAATTGTCTTCTAAGGTGGCTCTACTATCTTGTAGTCGTACTAGCAGGAAAGGAGTGTTTCAATGCTTCCATATCAGTGAACATTTCCCCACCACCCCAGAAGCTTTGCTTTGTGTTTTACTCACGGCCAATGATCTCAAGCATGTTCACATACACTTCTTTACTGTTCTTTTCTTAATTCTTTAAACTTTTTTTTACAGTCCAGACTTTATCCCCTTCCCAGCCCACCCTGTGACCATTCTACATCCCACACCTATCCCCGTCCCATCTCCAAGAGGATGTCCCCCACACACCCACCCTACCAGACCTTCCCACTCCCTGGGGCCCCAAGTCTCTTGAGGGTTAGGTGCATCTTCTCTGACTGAATCCAGACCTGGAAGTCCTCTGCTGTATATGTGTTGGAGGCCTCAAATCAGCTGCTATATGCTGTGTGGTTGGTGGCTCAGTGTCTGAGAGATCCCAGGGGTCCAGTTTAGTTGAGACTGGTGGTCTTTCTATTAGGGTTGCCCTCCTCCTCAGCTTCTTCAGCTTTTCCCTAATTCAACCATAGGGGTCAGCAGCTTCTGTCCATCAGTTGGGTGTACATATCCGCATCTGACTTTCTGCTGCTTGTTGGGCCTTTCAGAAGGCAGTCATGATAGGCCCCTGTTTGTAAGCACACCATAGCATCAGTAATAGTGTCAGGCCTTGGGGCTTCCCCCTGAGCTGGATCCCAATCTGGGCCTGTCACTGGACCCCTCTTTTCTCAGGTTCTTCTCCAGTTTTGTCCCTGCAGTTCTTTCAGAAAGGAACAATTCTGGGTCAGAGTTTTTTGACTGTGGGATGGCAACCCCATCCCACCACTTGATGCCCTGTCTTTCTACTGGAGGTGGACTCTGCAAGTTCCCTCTCCCCACTGTAGGGCATTTCAGCTAAGGTCCTTTGTATCCTGAGAGTTTTGATAAACAGGCTGAGAAAGAAATTAGGGAAACAACACCCTTTACAATAGTCACAAATAATATAAAATATCTTGGGGTAACTCCAACCAAACAAGTGAAAGATCTGTATGACAAGTCAATAAAAAAATTGAAGAAGATTTTAGGATATGTTTTTAATTTGTGGAGAAGGGAAAATTTGATTGGGATTGCACTGAATCTGTACAGAGCTTTTCAGAAAAACGGATACTTTCACTCCGTGAGCATGAAATGTCTTTCCATTTTCTAGTGTCTTTCTCTATCTCTTTTCTTCAGAGGTTTAAAATTTTCCTTGTAGAGATTCTTTACTTCCTTGGTTAGGTTTATTTCTAGATTTCTTTCTTTGAGGCTATTAAGAATGGGTATCCATGATCTCTTTTCTGTTATAGTTTGTTGGTGTATAGAAAAGCTATTCATTTGTGCAAGTTGGTATTATGATTTTGTATGCTGTCACATTGATGGAATTTGTGCATCTGAAGCCCCCCAAACTTGGGAGACCCTTACTGAAGTCTCGGGAAGTCGTGACCACCCACAAACTCCAAGACACCGTGTCTGGATGCAATCAGCAGAGGTCTATTAGAGAAGAAAGTTGGCAGCCAGCGGTCAAACTGCACACTCCCGCAGGAGTAGAGTTTGACAAAGCCAGCCAGTCTGAGGAGGGTATTTTTTAAAGGGAAAACCCACAAACCAGGGGAGTGGGGGGGGGGAGGTGAGGGGTTGTCAAGGATACATAACATAAAAATAGTGGAACATTTCAGAGGAACCCACCCTAAATGATTTAGAGTCATGTGAAAATTACTCTGTACACTCATTCTTCTCAAGAATATAGTTTTACCATGTCACTGTGCCCTACCCTGTCATTTACCAACTATTTCAGATTAACTATTTTTCTTCCCTGAGGCTAGAGGAATGTTAATCCAGCAAGTGTCCTCTGATTCAGGGATAATGTCCTCCACCGGAATGTATCCCGGGGCAGTGAAGGCCTGAAATCTTACATCCAGTTCTACTTTCTGGAACTTGCATTCTTTTGCTCAGGTCTAGGGTAAAGAAAAAGCCTGTATATATTTCATAAAATGGTCTTTATAATTTTTCACTCTACACATCATTTCCAGTTTTCTGGTAGAATTTTTGGAATCCCCTATGTCTAATGTCATGTCATTTGCAGATAGATTATTTTGATTTCTTCTTTCCCTCTTTGTAGCTCTTCAATCTTCTCTTGCCTCATTGCTCTAATGGGCCCTGTCTGTTCCTGAAATTACTGAAATTGCTTCAAGTTTCTCTCCACTTAGGGTGATGTTGGCTGTAGGGTTCCCATATATAGCTTTTATTATGTTGAGTTATGTTCCCTATAGTCCTATATTCTCTATGACTTTTATCATGAAAGTATGTTGTATTTTATCAGTACTTTTTCCGAATCTATTGAAATGATAAAATGATTATTGTCTTTAAGTCCATTTATATGGTTTATTATATTTATTGACTTGCATATGTTGAACCTTCTTTGGATTTCAGGGATAAAGCTAACTTTTAACTTGGTCATAGTACATAATCTTTTTGATGTAAGTTTATATTCAATTTGTGGGTATTTTACTGAGCATTTTAAAATGTATGTTCATCAGAAATTCTGGCCTATAGCTTTCCTTTATTCATTGTCTTTTTCTGTTTTGGGTATTAAAGTAATACTAGGCTTCTAAAAGGAGTTTGGAGGTTCTTAATTTTTTTAATTATTTAAGAAGGGCTAGCTATAGATGTTTTTTGAAAATCTAGAAGAATTTTTCTGTGAATCCAACTAATCCTGCACTTTTTTATTAAAAAAATTTTGTTTCTATTTCTATCTCTGCATTTGTTACATGTCAGTTTTGGTTACTGAACTCCTCCTGGTTAAATTTTGATTGTTTGGCTGAATCTAAAAATTTATGCATTTGTTTTATGCTTTCCAAATTAATGGAGTACAAGTTTTTAATATCCCTTATGATGGTCTGAATTGAAACAAGTAGTTCAATTTTTCAATTTCTTCCCTGTTCATGTTTTTCTTTTGTTTAATTATGTCAACGGTCTATGAGTCAGGACTTTGATTTGTTTATTCTTTATGTGTTGTTGTTTCTGTTTCATTATTTTCTGATGATTATTTGATTTGTATTTGGCTGGTTCTGGTTTTTTTTTGTAGTTGTTTGAGTTACATTCATTACATCATTTATCTGTGTTCATTCTGGTTTTTTTTTTTAATTTTTATTTATCTTTTTATTTTTTCCCAATCTGTTTTTCTACCATCTTAATTACATGCAAGTATCAAGGTCAGCTCTAGGTCGAGGAACTAGCAATACAATAGATGCAAATAGTCAAGGAACAAGCAAGACAATAGACAGAGTCCCTTATCACTCCTGTGATCACATTTTTAAGGGCTTATCAGGATGACCAAAATATCAGAGCCTACTTCCCTGTCCTAGCCCAAAGTCATTTTCATGCCTGAAGCCTACTTCTTTGTTCTAGTCTAATACTTAGATTCCTGCCTGAAATTACTTCTTTGTTCTATCTAGGCACTTTGATCTATAAATTTCTTTGGAGATTGCTTTCAATGTATCTCAGAGTTTTTATTGTGTTTTCACTGTAATCTAGTTCAGGAATTCTTTTCATTTCTTTCTTGATTTCTTCTTTGGCCTATTTGTCATTCAGTATCAGTTGTTCAGTCAACATGAATTTGTGCATTTACTGTAGATTTGTTTCCTGTCGAGTTTAAGTCTTATTACCTAGCGATCAGATAGGATACACTGAGTTACCAGAGTTTCTTTGAATATGTGAAGATTTGTTTTGTGTCCCAGAGTCTATTTTAGTGTAGCTTCAGTGTCCTCCTTAGCCAAGTGAATATTTTTTGGTGTTTGGGTAGAATATTCTGTTGATATCTGCTAAGTCCATATGGTGTATGACGTCATTTAGTTCATGTTTTTTGTTTGTTTGTTTGTTTGTTTTGTTTTGTTTTTCTTGAGATAGGGTCTCTCTGTGTAGCCCTGGCTGTCCTGGAACTCACTCTGTAGACCAGGCTGGCCTTGAACTCAGAAATCCACCTGCCTCTGCCTCCCAAGTGCTGGGATTAAAGGTGTGTGCCACCACTGTCTGGCGTCATTTAGTTCATATGTCTCCTGTTTTTTTAAAAAATATATATCCTGTCTATTAGATAAAGTAGGGTATTGAAATTACCTACTATTATTGGATTGATGTAAATCTCTGTCTTTAATTACGTTAGTACATTTTTTATGACACTGATTGCACTAGATTCTGGTACATACATGCTTACGTTAGTAAGCTCTTCCTGATAAACTGTTTCCTTGATGAGAATGACGTGTTTTTCTCTTCTGAGTACTTTTAGTTTGAAGCCTATTTTATTAGATATTATGATAGCACCTGCTTGCTTACTGGTCCTATTTGATTGAAGTAGTTTTCTTCATTTTCACTCTAAGGCAGTGCTTGTCTTTAAAGCTATCATGTGTTTCTTGTAGACAACAGGTAGATGGATTTGTTTCTTGATCCATTCAGTTAGCCTGTTTCTTTTGATTGGGAAAGTGAGGTCATGAATATGTAGTTATTAGTGAAATACGTGTGGTGATTGGAGTCATCCTGTTATTGATTTGTCATGGTATTTGTTTCTCCTTGTTAGTTTGTGTTTTAGTAATTACAGCTCTGTATTTTTTTCCAAAGTCTCTTGACTGCCATCTTCCTCTCTTCAGCTTTCTATATTTTCTTTAGGTTTATTTGGTTGAATATAGTTTTTGTTTGTTTGTTTTAAAAACCTTGTTGTCTGCCAAGAGTATTTTACAGGTTTTGTCCATTGAAATTTGGTAACATTTCACCATTAAATTAGTAATTGATTATCCTGAAAAGTGTCATATACTAGGTATGGTCACTCATGCCAATAATACTACTTGGCACTTGAGCTACTGAAGCAGTAGGCCTTGTAGTGAATCCCCAGCCAGTGAGAATGTCTCAAAACAGCAGTAAGGAGCCTGCAATATGACAGGTAGGAGTATTTGTTGCCAACTCTAAAAAATGTCCATTGCTGGGCATAGTGGCTCACACCTATAAACCCAGAACTTCGAAGCACAAGTAAGAAGATCACAGGAAGATCACTGTCTCAAAAACAAACAAACAAATAAACAAACAAACCGGAAACTTACTAAATATGGAAGAAAAGATACAAGGTGGGTTTGAACATAAGAAGGAGCATTCTGATCACTCCTTTCTCATTATGGTAGACCCACCGAAACATAAAGTACTGACAATAGCTGAAAGGGGTTTTATTTGCTGTTGTAAATATTATTAAGAAATTAACTTTTTAATTTTAAACAACTCTTCAAAGTACATTCATTTCTTTTATTAAAGTCACAAGTTTTATGAAATGAGAAAAACACTATTATTTTTATACTCATTTAATTGTTATATTCTGAAAGCAAGATCACTATGTCTTTTATTATAATTGCTAAATGAATTATTATATTGTATTGCAAAGAAAAAAAGGAAGGAAGACAGAGAGACAGACAGACAAACATATCTGAAGAATATCTCTCTGGATATTCTTTTTTGTACCAAACACTACCTCTTACTATCTGCTTTGCCCTGAATTTCTTAGTTAGCATTTGGTGATGAGGTGATCATTGATAAGTGGAGAGATTAGAAGTCATTTCAAATAGCTGTTACTATAGGCAACCAAAAGCTACCTTGGCACTAATTACATATAAATCTATCCTTTGATAAATGCTATTCTTTGAGATAAAGGGTGATGATGCTCACAAATTAGAACACTTTGACATAATTATGTTTTCTGTGGGGGAAGTTAATTGAAATCTGCAAAGGTCAAGAAGCGTTAGTGAGTAAACTTAATACCAGCTTGCAACTATCCATTTTATTTTCATCTCTGCCCTTGCTTCCGTTTTAATCAGCAGTGTGTGACATTAACCTTCAAGAGCAGCTGAACACTTACATAAGATTAAAGTTTTTATCTGTTCACTTGCCTGCAAAATATGCAACCTGCTTCTTATTTCTGAAAGGCTGTGATATGCTATAGAGCAATTTCAAAGATAAGAGAAGTAAATTTTATTGTCCCTGTAGATTTAAGTAATTTAATTATGATTGAACCATCCTAAAATACACTGTCAAAATAAACAGCATCTCATCTCTGTCTCCTTCAGCTGTCAAAATTGTAAGTGGCCATTGCATATAAATTACACTCTAAGGGATAGCTTCTGCCTTTTAAATAATGCATTCATAAAAACAACAAGGCATACTCAAGTAGAAACTGTAAAGCACTATGAGAAATTGAATGTTGATTTGAAGTAAGAGTAGAACTAGAGCTTTTTAGGAGTTTCACATTTAGACATCAAGAGGGACTCCGAAAAAAAAGGAGGAAGTGGTTCCCAGGATACAATCCAGGGAACATAATCAGGTACGGGGAGGGCAGAACAGGACTGAAGCCCTGAGGGTCAGCAGAAAGAACAGAAACAGGTAACCTAGGGAGGCAGGAGGTGGGGGAGCCCTCTAGAATGTACCACAGACCTGGGAGGTGAGAGATTCTCAACAACTCAAAGGGAAAGACCTTAGCTGAAATGCCCTACAGTGGGGAGAGGGAACTTGCAGAGTCCACCTCCAGTAGAAAGACAGGGCATCAAGTGGTGGGATGGGGTTGCCATCCCACAGTCAAAAAACTCTGACCCAGAATTGTTCCTTTCTGAAAGAACTGCAGGGACAAAACTGGAGAAGAGCCTGAGAAAAGAGGGGTCCAGTGACAGGCCCAGATTGGGATCCAGCTCAGGGGGAAGCCCCAAGGCCTGACACTATTACTGATGCTATGGTGTGCTTACAAACAGGGGCCTATCATGACTGCCCTCTGAAAGGTCCAACAAGCAGCAGAAAGTCAGATGCGGATATGTACACCCAACCGATGGACAGAAGCTGCTGACCCCTATGGTTGAATTAGGGAAAAGCTGAAGAAGCTGAGGAGGAGGGCAACCCTAATAGGAAGACCACCAGTCTCAACTAAACTGCACCTCTGGGATCTCTCAGACACTGAGCCACCAATCACACAGCATATAGCAGCTGATTTGAGGCCTCCAACACATATACAGCAGAGGACTTCCAGGTCTGGATTCAGTCAGAGAAGATGCACCTAACCCTCAAGAGACTTGGGGCCCCAGGGAGTAGGAAGGTCTAGTAGGGTGGGGTGGGGTGGAGACATCCCTCCCCTTGGAGGTACAGGAGGAAATATGGGATGTGGAACAGTCAGAGAGTGGGCTGAGAGGGAGATACAGCCTGGACTATAGAAAAGATTAAATAATAATAATAATAATAATAATAATAATAAAAAACCCAAACCATATCCTAAAAATTCACATGGAACAGCAAAAGACCACAGAGACTAAAGCAGTCCCAAGCAAAAAGAACAACTATAGAGGGATTGCAGTTCCAGATCTTAAGAACAACCACATTGCCATAGTAATAAAAACAATGTCACTGTCACCAAACCTGACCTGTAGACCAGTGCAAGAAAAGTGAAGACCCAAATGTGAGTCCATGATCATAGCCATTTAATATTTGACAAAGACGCCAACATCATAAGCTGGAGGAAAGAAAGTATCTTTATCAGATAGTGCCAGGAAAACTGGATGTTCTTATACAGAAGAATTAAATTAGGCCTGTATCTACCACCTTCACAAAAACTAACTCGAAAAGTATCAAAAGTCCTAAAAATGAAACCTGAAATACTGAAGTCCCTAGAAGAAAACACATGAAGTACTCTCCATAATATAACTGTAGAAAAGGGCTTTCTGATCGGGACTCCATTTTTCCAAGAATTAAGTCTGACCAACTGACATGTGGGATCTTATAAAATTAAAAGATGCCTGTACTGCTAAAGAAACAACCAGATGAAAAGGGAGCCCACAGAGTGGGAGATGATCCTTGCCAGTTACACATCTGATGAAGGGTTAATATCTAGAATATATGAAGAACACAATAACCAGAGTCAAAAACCAAATGACCTATTTTAAAATGGGCCTGGACCTGAGAGAGTTCTGAAAAGTACACACACACACACACACACACACACACGCACGCACGCACGCACGCACGCACGCACGCACGCACACGTTCACGCGCACACACACGAGTCTACATACGAAGTAGAAATATACAAAAAATTCTTCATTGTTTCTAGTAATTAGAGAAATGCGAATCAAAGCAACTTTGAGATTTCATTTTACCCTAGTGAGAATCAAAAAGATTAACAAAAAAATAGACCAAAAAAATAAAAAAAGCTAGATGAGATCTGGCAAAAGGAAACTCTAATTCACTATTGGTGGGATGGAAATCTGGTGCAGACACTATGGAAACCAGTGCAAAGTATTCTCAAAAAGCTCAAATTAAATCTAACACATGATTCAGCCATCACACTCTGTCCTTGGCATATACCTAAAGTGCCTGGCATCCTACCTATGTTTACTTGGTCAGCTATTTTCATTGTAAACTAGTCACACTAGCTAGGAAGTGGCATGAGCCTAAATGTCTTCCAACTAAAGTGAGGATCAGGAAATGTGGTGCATACAAACAATGGAATACTATACAGATGTAAAAAAAACCCAAATCACAGACTTTACAGGTAAATGGACAGAAGTAGGAAAGATGTAAAGATTATACTGAGTAAAGTAACCAAGACCTAGAGAAACAAATGCCAAATGAATGTCCTCTTGTATCTGAGGCCCCCAATTCTAAATCTTCAGATATGAATACATACCCTGAAGTAACTGAAGAAACAAGGAAAGTAAGAGGGCACCATTGTTGGAATGGGGGGTGTGGGAGGTGTCTCAGTACTTTTAAATTGCTATCTTAAGACACCATGGCCAAGACAACTTATAGGAGAAAGAATTTACTAGGGACTTAAAGTTTCAGAAAGTTAAGAGTTCATGACCATTTTAGTTGGAAGCATGGCATCAGGCAGGCATGTAAAATATTAAAGCTATAAGTAAGAGCTCACATCTCGAGATAGCAACCAAGAGTCAGAGAGAGCTATCTGGTATTGTCTTGGGCTTTTAATTTTTTTATTGGATATTTTATTTATTTACAATATAGATGTTATCCTCTTTCCCCATTTCCCCTCCCTAGAACCCCCTACCCAATACCCCCTCTTCCTTTATACCATTTTGATTACATGCCTGTATTAAGGTCAGTTCTAGGTTGAGGGTCTAGCAAGGCAATAGATGCAAATAGTCCAGGAACAAGCAAGAAAATAAGCACAAATAGTCAAAGAAAAAGCAAGGCATTAAACCCAGTTATGTGAACACTCCCATGACTACTGTTTCTAAAAGCTTATCAGGATGACCAAAGTATCTGAGCCTACTTCCCTATGCTAGCCCAAGGTCACTTTCATGTCTGAAGCTTACTTCCTCGTTCTAGCCTAAAACTTAGATTCCTGTCTGAAATTACTTCTTTGTTCTGGCCTAATATTTAGATTCCTGACTGAGATACCTCTAAGACAGGCTCAGTCCTGTTAAGGAAATAAAAAATGGGGAGAGGTGGAGAGCCTTTGGGGCTGCTTGGCAAGAAGCTGACATTGGCCAAGGACAAGGAAATAGGCTTCAGGCAGAAATCTGACACTAGACTAGAACAAAGAAGTAATTTCAGGTAGGAGTCTAAATCATAGGCTACAACAAAGAACTAATCTAGGGCTTTAAAATCTTAATGCCTGTTGCCAGTGACACACCTTTTCCAATAAAATCATACTTCCAAATCCTTCCCAAAATTCCAACAATGGGGAACCAAGTATTCAAATATATGAGCTTGGGGGAGGGGAGAGGGGGGCATCTCACTCAATACAGCTGAGGGTCACTGGAGTAGAATAGCGGGTGGATCTAATGGGTAAATGGGAAAATCATGAGGGACTTTAGTTAGGAAATGAGGAGGGAGATAATAGAGAAGGAAAAAGGAAAAAGAAGGTAAAATATCAGTGAGAATGTCTGGAAAAGTCACAAGGTATCAAAGATTAACTATTTATGTAAATAACTGTAATATACCTAAGTAGGTGTGTAATCATACCTGAAAGTATAGTTTAAAATTTCTCATTTGGGTTGACAATATTCCCCCAAAGGGCCAAAGGCCATTTAACAAAAACCCCAGCACTAGGCATGCAAAGCCCTTTTTTGAGTTGTCCGTCAGGGTTGTTCAAGATACTCCCCAAACATTATATGCTATTGCTATTTCCCTTGTTTGCACCCCCAGAGGTGGAAGGTAGGTCTCTAGTGCTGAAGAGACCATGGGCATCAGACACAGGGCTCAGAGGTCCCTAAGCTGGAACTCACCTGAACATCTTCTCCCTGAGGACTAGCTTTCATGGTAACAGAGGTTACAATGAAAACTTCCAAAGGAGGAAAGCAATCAACAGTCTTACCCAGCTATGACTCCTATGAGCCACAAGAACAACCAGCTTTGTACAATAACCCTAAGGGTACAGTAGTGGTATGCCTATGTTGTTGGTAAACATTAGCTCTTTAATTGAACCTAATACCCTCTCATCAATGGAGAAGTCATATCTGATACTGAAAACCTAGCCAACTACTCTGGGTAGTTAAGTCATGGATCTTGGAGAACGTAACAACCTCCACTTTATGAAATCAGGACAATCCCTATGCTTTTTTCAATATTTGTCCTCATACTCATAGATAAATATACTCCTCAGCCCTCATCAAGGAAATTTCTCTTTGCAACAGATGAACACCGTTACAGAGAACAACAACCAATCAAAATGCAAAGATGTGGAGTCCAGTCTTAATGATACATCTACAACATAATTCTTGAGTCTAAGCTCAGGGATCATTGTAGCACAGAGGACAGAAAGATTGGGAAAGCCAGAGAAATGGGCTCTCACCATTTGCTGTGAGACTGTATCCCCTAAGAATGCCATAGACCCATAAAGTCTCATCAAGATGACTACCTACACATGAGGTGAACAAGGACAACAATAGACATGCTAAAGTGGATGTGGGAAAGCCCAGGAGACCTCAACCCTCTGCATAGAACTAACTACAGACAACTAAGGAAGACTGAGAGTGGGAGAAAAGGTCTTAGGGAACTGTATACCAATTGTTTATCCAGTATCAAATGGTCAGCCTGGAAGCACACACTTTCAAGTAACATTATACCAACTGAACTGGTTATATTTTTGAATCAGGAATAGCCATATCCATGTATGCATGTAACCATAATATATGAATAAAAAGGCAATCAAAGAGGTATATATGGGAAGGTTTGGATGGGGGAAACGAAGGGGAAAATGATATAATTATAATCTCAAAAATAAAATAATAAAAATTTGAATGTTTGAGGTAATAGATATAACAAATATTCTCATGTAGTTTTTATGTATATGAAAGTACTGAAATATATATATATATATATATCACATTGCCACCATTAATATATATAATCATATTACATCAATTAAACTTTTGTATAACTCTTAAAAGTTTTATACACATAGGGCTGCTGTTTTTGTCTTTAATACTACACTGTGAAATAAACAGAATAGGGTGAAGTATATATTTATTACATAGCTACATTAATATTATAAAGTATGCAACTTGAGTTTGATTCAAAATGTATCTGAACCCAGTCTATGATGCAGAGAAATCCTGAATATAAAAATTTATTTTTACCCTTGATTATTATTACAGACACAAATGTTTTTATTTCAGTACTAATGTTATTCTGAAAGCTAATACAACATCAGTTTCAATTTTCCTTTTATAAAAATGTCTATTAATGATAAGCTCATGTAACTGTGGAAGATATTTTAACACTTCATAGCTAGGTGCTATCTCTAAGCAACGTGATAAATTATGTGGTTTCAAGCTAGAATACAGTGAATATGAGACACAACTCAAGCTTTACACTCGACCATTTGACATGATACAAGTATCAGTTCTGTCTTATTAACTATCACCACACTGTCAGATATGCCCCACTGGACCAAAAAACACAGGGTTCACTACCTGTTTAAACACATTCACTGTAACAACAGCCAAAGTGGTCTGTTACTTTTTCTGTGGGCATCCTCCTATGTCCAAGAAAGTAAGAGGCTAGGTTATAGCCTAATTCTCAGTACAATGTTATGAAAACGTTTGGTACTCTGTGTAATAGTCATTGCAAGTTTTCTATACAACTAGGTTGCTAGTCAAATTTAAATAAAAGAAATCCAGGAGGTGACATATCCATATTGCATAACATTTAAGTTGCAAAAGTTAGGTTGATTCCTGATGAATAAGAGCAGGCTGTTAATCTAAGTCCTAAGGTGAGGGGCTTCTTTTGCTGGTACTTTTTTCACTTATACACCAATACGTATATAGGGGTTTGAATGAGGAATGTCTCCTATAGCTTCTCATATTTATTGTTTCATCCCACATCTGCAGCAATGTTTGGGGAGGTTATGGAACCTTTGGGATGTGAACCCTTGCTGAAGGAAACCCAACAGAACATTAGTAACACATTAATGCTGCTCTCTCAGGTATACACTCAGCTTTTGCTTATCTACATTGTCTTAGTTAGGGTTTCCATTGCTGTGAACAGACACCATGACAAAGGCAATTCTTATAAAGTACAATGTTTAATTGGGGCTGACTTACAGGTTCAGAGGTTCAGCCCATTATTATCATGGTGGGATACATGGCAGCACACAGGCAGACATGGCACTGGAGAAAGAACTGAGAGTTCTACATCTTGTTCCAAAGACAAACAGAAGACTGTCTCTTCTAGGCAGCTAGGAGAAGGGTCTCAAAGATCACCCCAACAGTGACACACTTCAACAAGGCCACACCTAATAGTGCCACTCCCTTGTCCAAACATGCAAACTACCATAGAGGTATGCCACAATGGTACTGACAAAGTGTGTATGCATACGTGTGTACACATGCATCTCTGTGCAGGGGAAGACTGACCTAGGGTTTTTTGCATTCTAACAATACATCTTAGAAGTAAATTATATTTACAACCACAAGAGAAATTTTTGTATGTGTAAGCATTGCTTGCATAGCAAGTTTGATTCCTAATATCCGTGTCGGACAGTTCACAACTAGGAAACTGACTAATACAGAGTGTCATGGCGCTCTGCTCTCTCTGTCTCTGTCTCTCTCTTTCCCTCTCTTTCACATACACATATACATACATACACACACACACAAATAAAATAAATCTTTAAAAACTTCATTAATTTACTTCCAGGATAAATCACTCAGGGAAAAGTTGGTTGCTACTTTTTAATCTGTGACTGACATTTGAATGAGAGATGTAATATAATAGGCTATTAGTCTAATGTCTTGCATATA
The DNA here is from genome assembly GCF_011762505.2 of Arvicanthis niloticus. Taxonomy (NCBI): domain Eukaryota; kingdom Metazoa; phylum Chordata; class Mammalia; order Rodentia; family Muridae; genus Arvicanthis; species Arvicanthis niloticus. The sequence goes on from NC_047675.1 coordinate 13,410,206, forward strand.
AGAATATAGTGCATAAGAAACAAATGGAACACATTCTTAAGCAGAACAACTTTAAAAGCTTATACTACCTGAAGAAATTTTAGAGAAAACCAAGTATAGAAATCAAAATAAATAAGCCAAAGTACATTTATATGATATTTTCATGTGTTTTTCTGATTGGCTCAATACAAAGTCCATAGAGATATTGGCATTTTACTTTTTGAACTATTATTTTACAAATTTAAAAATAATTTAAAATGTATAAATTTTTAAAATATAAATTTTAGTTTTCAATGTCAAGATGATGGCATTTCAATGAAGATGGATTGGCCCTGCAGATGCAGAATCATATGCTGGGCACAAGTGTGTTGAGAGATGTAAATAGTGCTGGTTGTGGCAGAAGGGTAGTGTGTAAATCTGAAGCTGGAATTGGATACAAATCCCTGTAATGACAGGTCTGAAGAACACAGGGAGGCTGCACCCACTACAGCTTAGGTGAGATACAACATGAGAACCTGAGAAGTGTGGGGAATCATAAGTTCTGTGTAATAGACATATGCATTTTCAGACCCAAACTGTGGGTAAGCAGAAAACATCCAGGTAATATCAAGCATGGGCTTGTAACACAGAGCCTGGGTTATATGTCCTAGCCAAAGCAATCAAAAACAAAAAGAGATCAAAGGGATACAAATTGGAAAGGAAGAAGTCAAAGTATCACTATTTGCAGATGATAAGATAGAATACTTAAGAAGAAGGACTTCCGGTCTGGGCCTGAGCACTGAGTGGATCTGATCACAGGCAGCAGCTCTGCACCCAACCTCAAAAAAACCAGAGGAAGGGAAGCAGGGCTCTCAGGAGCTCTAACCCTCCCCCCCCCGCACCCCCGTACCCTCTCGTACCCCCCCTCCCCCCCTGCAGTATCTCAGGTAAGAAGACAGCAATACTAGACCCAAACATGGAGTAACTGGGACCCATGTGGACCCAGCAATTCACTCCTGGCCCAGAGCACAGGTACCTTCCTGTCAGGGGGAGCACTCAGCAGATCCCTGAAGATAGCTCTGCAGCCAATCTCACAGCACCCAGAGGAAGGAGGGTGGGGGAGGCTCTCAGGACCTCTAATCTGAGCAGTATCTCAGGTAAGGAAACAGCAACCCTCGCCCCAAACAGGGAGTAACTAGGACCCAGGAATTCACTCCTGGGCCCAAGCACTGGTTCCTTCCGGTCTACCCCTGAGCACTGAGCAGATCTTGGGCCTCAGCTGAATCCCAGCAACAACACCCATCCCAAACAGTTCTGACATAACCAAGATAATAGGAAAGACAGGATCCAGTCAGAGACAGTGTAGGTAGCAACAAGGAGATCCAGATGGGGAAAGGCAAGCACAAGAACATAAGCATCAGCAACCCAGGGTACTCAGATCATCAGAACCTAGTTCTCCCACACTAGAAAGTCCTGAATTCCCCATATCACCAGGAAAGCAAGAGTCAGATTTAAAATCACTTCTAATAATGATGATAGAGGACTTTAAGAAGGACATAAATAACACTCTCAAAAAAAAAAAAAAAAATGAGAACACAGGTAAACAGGTAGAAGCCCTTACAGAGGAAACACAAAAATCCCTTAAAGAATTAAAAGTGAACACAACTAAATAGGTGAAGGAATTGAACAAAACCATCATAATACATAAAAATAAATAAAACATAAAATAAAATAAAAATAAAACATCATAATACATAAAAATGGAAGTAGAATCAATCAAGAAATCACAAAGGGAGACTACCCTGGAGATAGAAAACTTAGGAAAAAAATCAGGAGTCACAGATAGTCACCAACAGAATACAAGAGACAGAAGAGAGAATCTCAGGTGCAGAAGATACCATAGAAAATATTGACACAACTGTCAAAGAAAACACAAAATTCAAAAAGTTCTTAACTCAAAACATCCAAAAATTTCAGGACACAATGAGAAGACCAAACCTAAGGATAATAGGTATAGAAGAGAGTGAGGATTCTCAACTTAAAGGGCCAATAAATATCTTCAACAAAATTATAGAAGAAAACTTCCCTAATCTAAAGAAAGAGATGCCCATAAACATACAAGAAGCCCATAGAACGCCAAATAGACTAGACCAGAAAAGAAATACCTCCTATCACATAATAATCAAAACACCAAGTGCACAAAACAAAGAAAGAATATTAAATGCAGTAAGGGAAAAGGGCCAAGTAACATATAAAGGCAGACCTATTAGAATTATACCAGACTTCTCACCAGATACTATAAAAGCCAGAAGATCCTGGACAGATGTTATAAAGACCCTAAGAGAACATAAATGCCAGCCTAGGCTACTATACCCAGCAAAACTCTCAATTACCATAGATAGAGAAACCAAGATATTCCATGACAAAACCAAATTTACACAATGTCTTTCTACAAACACAGCATTACAAAGGATAATAGCAGGAAAGCTCCAATACAAGGAGGGCAATTATACCCCAGAAAGAGCAAGAAAGTAATCCTCTTCCAACAAACCCAAAAGAAGATAACCACACAAATAATGCCTCCACTATTAACAAAAATAACAGGAAGCAACAATCTCCTCTCCTTAATAGCTCTTAACATCAATGGACTCAATTCCCCAATAAAAAGACATGGACTAACGGACTGGATATGTAATCAGGACCCAGCATTTTGCTGCATACAGAAAACCCACCTCAGTGACAAAGACAGACACTTCCTTAGAATAAAAGGCTGGAAAACAATTTTTCAAGCAAATGGTCCTAAGAAACAAGCTGGAGTAGCTATTCTAATATCAAATAAAATCAAGTTTGAACTTAAAGCTATCAAAAAGGATAAGGAAGGACACTTCATACTCGTCAAAGGAAAAGTCAAAAGCTTTTTTTACTAAAGCTCAAAGCACACATTGCACCTCACACAATAATAGTGGGAGACTTCAACACCCCACTCTCAGCAATGGACAGATCAAAGAAACAGAAACTAAACAGAGATACAGTGAAACTAACAGAAGTTATGAACCAAATGGACTTAACAGATACATTTTACCCAAAAACAAAAGAATATACCTTTTTCTCAGCACCTCATGGTACCTTCTCCAAAATTGATGATATAATTGGTAACAAAACAGGCCTCAAAAGATACAAAAAAAATTTGAAATAATCCCTTGCATCCTATCAGATCACCATGGTCTAAGGCTGGTCTTCAATAATGACAAAGACAATGGAAAGCCCACACTCACATGGAAATTGAACAACACTCTACTTAATGATAATGTGGTCAGGGAAAAAAATAAAGAAAGAAATTAAAGACTTTTTAGAATTTAATGAAAATGAAGACACAGCATACCAAAACCTATGGGACACAATGAAAGCAATGCTAAGAGGAAAACACATAGCTCTAAGTGCTTACTAAAAGAAACTGGAGCGAGCATACACTAGCAGCTTGACAACACACCTGAAAGCTGTAGAACAAAAAGAAGCAAATATACCCAAGAGGAGTAGACGGGAGGAAATAATTAAACTCAGGGCTGAAAACAACCAAGTAGAAACAAAAAGAACTATACAAACAATCAATAAAAACAGGAGCTGGTTCTTTGAGAAAATCAACAAGATAGATAAACCCTTAGTCAGACTGATCAGAGGGCACAGAGACAGTATCCAAATTAATAAAATCAGAACTGAAAAGGGGGACATAACAACAGAAACCGAGGAAAATTCAGAAAATCATCAGATCCTAAAGCCTATACTCAACAAAATTGGAAAATCTGGATGAAATGAACAATCTTCTAAACAAATACCAGTTACCAGTGTTAAATCAGGAGCAGATAAACCATCTAAACAGTCCCATAACCCTGAAAGAAATAGAAGCAGTCACTAAAAGTCTCCCCACCAAAAAAAAGTCCAGGTAGTGTAGAATTCTATCAGACCTTCAAGGAAGACCTAATACCAATTCTCTTCAAACTATTCCACAAAATAGAAACAGGAGGAACACTACCCAATTCATTCTATGAAGCCACAATTACGCTCATACCTAAACCACACAAAGACACAACAAAGAGAACTTCAGACCAATCTTCCTTATGAATATAGATGCTAAAATACTCAATAAAATTTTCGCAAAAAGAATCCAAGAACACATCAAAGCAATCCTCTATCATGATCAAGTAGGCTTTGTCCCAGGAATGCAGGGATGGTTCAAAATCCATCTATGTAATCCACTATATAAACAAACTCAAAGAAAAAAAAAACATGATCATCTCACTAGATGCTGAGAAAGCATTTGACAAAATTCAACACCCCTCCAAGGTAAAAGTCTTGGAAAAATCAGGAATTCAAGGCCCATACCTAAACATAGTAAAAGCAATATATAGCAAGCCAGTAGCCAACATCAAACTAAATGGAGAGAAACTTGAAGCAATCCCACTAAAAATCAGGGACTAGACAAGGCTGTCCACTCTCACCCTACCTATTCAATATAGTACTGGAAGTCCTAGCCAGAACAATTAGGCAACAAAAGGAGGTCAAAGGGATACAAATAGGAAAGGAAGAAGTCAAAATTTCACTATTTGCAGATGATATGATAGTATACTTAAGTGACCCCAAAAATTCCACCAGAGAACTCCTAAACCTGATAAACAACTTCAGTAAAGTGGCTGGGTATAAAATTAACTCAAACAAATCAGTAGCCTTCCTCTACTCAAAAGATAAACTGGCTGAGAAAGAATTATGGAAGCGATGCCCTTCACAATAGTCACAAAATATAAAATACCTTGGTGTGAATCTAACCAAGCAAGTAAAAGACCTGAATGCAAGAACTTCAAGCCCCTGAAGAAAGAAATCGAAACAGATCTCAGAAGATGGAAAGATCTCCCATGCTCATGGATTGGCAGGATTAATATAGTAAAAATGGCCATCTTGCCAAAAGCAATCTACAGATTTAATGCAATTCCCATCAAAATTCCTACTCAATTCTTCACAGAGATAGAAAGAGCAATCTTAAAATTCATTTGGAATACCAAAAAACCCAGGATAGCAAAAACTAGTCTCAACAATAAAAGAACCTCTGGGGGAATCACCATCCCTGATTTCAAGCTATACTACAAGGCAATAGTGTTAAAAATGGCATGGTATTGGAACAGAGACAGGCAAGAAGATCAATGGAATATAATAGAAGACCCAGAAATGAACCCCCATACCTATGGTCACTTGATCTTTGACAAAAGATCTAAAACCATCCAGTGGAAAAAAACACAGCATTTTCAACAAATCGTGCTGGTCCAACTGGAGGTCAGCATGTAGAAGAATGCAAATTGATCCATACTTATCTCCTTGTACAAAGTTCAATTCCAAGTGGATCAAGGACCTCCACATAAAACCCGACACACTGAAACTAATAGAAGAGAAAATGGGGAAAATACTTGAACACATGGGCACAGGGGAAAAGTTCCTGAACAGAACACCAATGGCTTGTGCTTTAAGACCTAGAATTGAGAAATGGGACCTCATAAAATTGCAAAGCTTCTGTAAAACAAACGACACTGTCAATAGGACAAAGTGGCAACCAAGGGATTGGGAAAAGATCATTATCAACCCTACATCTGATACAGGGCTAATATCCAAGGTATACAAAGAACTGAAGAAATTAGACTCTAGAATATCAAATACCCTATTAAAATGGGGTACAGAGCTGAACAAAGAATTCTCAACTGACGAAACTGGAATGGTTGAGAAGCACCTAAAGAAGTGTTCAACATCCCTAGTCATCAGGGAAATGCAAATGAAAACAACACTGAGATTCCACCTTACACCAGTCAGAATGGCTAAGATCGAAAACACAGGTGACACCAGATAGTGGTGAGGATGTGGAGAAAGCGGAATACTCCTTCATTGTTGGTGGGATTGCAAGCTGGTACAACCACTATGGAAATCAGTCTGGTGGTTCCTCAGAAAATTGAACATAGTGTTACCTGAGGACCCAGCTATACTACTCCTGGGCATATACCCAAAAGATGTTTCAACATACAACAGGGACACATGCTCTATTATGTTCATAGCAGCTTTATTTATAATAGCCAGAAGTTGAAAGAACCCAGATGTCCTTCAACAGAGGATTGGATACAGAAAAAACCAACAAACAAACAACAACAACACAAAAAAACCAAACATGGTACATTTACTCAATGGAGTACTACTCAGCTATTATAAACAATGACTTCATGAAATTCTTAGGCAAATGAATGGAATTAGAAAATATCATCCTGAGTGAGGTAACCCAATCACAAAAGAACACACATGGTATGTACTCAGTGGTAAGTGGATATTAGCCCCATAGCTCTCAATACACAAGATACAATTCACAGACCACATGAAGCTCAAGAAGAAGGAAGACCAAAAAGTGTGAATGCTTCAGTCTTTCTTAGAAGGGGGAGGAAATACAGAGACAAAATGTAGAGCAGAAACTGAAGGAAAGGCCATCCAGAGACTGCCCCACCTGGGGATCCATCCCATATACAGTCATCAAATCCAGACACTATTGCAGATGCCAAGAAGTGCTTGCTGACAGGAGGCTGATATAGGTGTCTCCTGAGAGGCTCTGTCAGAGCCTGACAAATACAGAGGATGCTTGTAGCCCACCACTGGACTGAGCATGGCGTCCCCAATGGAGGAATTAGAGAAATGACTGAAGGAGCTGAAGTGGTTTGCAACCCCATAGGAAGAAAAACAATATCAACCAACCAGATCCCCCAGAGCTTTCAGGAACTAAACCACCAACCAGTGTACACATGGATAGACCAATGGCTCCAGCCCCGTATGTAGCCTTGTCTGGCATCAATCGGTGGAGAGGCCCTTGATCCTGTGATGGCTCCATGCCCAAGCGTAGGGGAATGCCAGGGCAGGGAGATGGCAGTGGGTGAGTTGGGGAGCACCTTCATAGAAGCAGGGGGAGGGGGATTGGATAGGGGGTTCCCAGAGGGGAACTAGGGAAAGGAGATAACATTTGAAATGTAAATAAAGAAAATATCCAATAAGAGAAAGCAAAAAAAAAAAAAAAAAAAAAAAAAAAAAAAAAAAAAGAAATCCAGCAAACTATGAAAAAATACTTTAAAAAGTAAAATACTTTATTTGAAAAAAAAAAAAAAAAAACAAACCACAAGGTGCGTGTAATCCTCAGTACACTACAAGAGTGAAGAAACACCTCTACAAAGATAATCAGAAAGGCTAACACACTCGCCTTCCTGCATTGAAATACAGATCTAAGTTCACTGAGTTATGGAGATTGTGATTCTTGACCTACAGAGCCAGGTACAAAAAACAAACTAAAGAGCTTGGGAAAATCATTTTAACTAGGAAAAAATATTGACCAATAATATAATAGTTCCTATTTCATTTCTCTAAATTTATAGTTTTTCATTTTATTTAATTTTTTGTTTTGTTATAGCTTTTATCTTATCTGAATAATTTTTTGTTTATAAATGTTCTCTTTTTATTTTTACATATATTTACTTATTCTGGGAGGGTGTGTATGCCATAGCATCCTTGTGGAGGTCAGAGGACAACTTGGGTGAGTTGATTCTCTCCCTCTACCAGTATGTGTCCTGGAGATCAAAGTCATGCTGTCAGGCTTGGTGGTTGGCACTTACATGTGCTGGGCCATCTCGCTGGCCCTCCTTTCTTTTATGAACCTTCTCTGTAATGTTTCATAGTTCTAGCCCATTTATTTTCCCTCCCACTTATAACATTACCCCCTTTCTTCTTTCTCTTCCCCTCTGCCTTTTACTATTAGCACCCTTAGCTCTAAAAACAGATAGAGTAATCTCCCAACAGTCGTAGTGCTTCTGCTTCTTCCTGACTGCAGGAAGTGAACAGTATTTTTACTGCATGTTTACATTGGGAGTGGAGTCAAATCATTGCTTCCATCCTACAGTTGGTAGCCCTCTTAATTAGCAGTAGGAAACAAATCCCCAGACACCTGATCAAGAAGACATATAAATAAACAAGATTGGTATTTGGACAAATACCAATCTTCAATGTCTAACAAAACAACAACAACAAGGGCTGAGGAGGCAGGAGACAGGACTCCACCACAATCTCGCAACTCCAAAATCCTGGAAACTAACAAAAAGGAAGCAGCTGAAAGATCTTACACAGTGATCAAAGCACTCAGCTATCAGAAGACACATGAAGTAAGAGAACCGACTCAGGATGGGATAAGAAAGTGACACAGTGTATGAAGATGTGAGTAATACACTGAGCAACTTCAAATGCATAGTGGGAAAGTTTGGCAAGAAAACTGAGAATCTATAAAAGGATCAAACAGAAATGTTGCAAATAAGATCATCCGTCAAATCAAAAAACACAGTAGTGCTGTTTCAGTGATGTACACCAAATGGAGATGCCATGAAATAACAGCCAGAGTCACCCGGCATGCCCTCAATCACTGTTGACTGTGGGCTTCCTGGGGAGTCCTAGCCTGCTGCAGCAGGGACAGGGATCACATCATTTTCTTGCTCCTCATATTGTTCCTTTTAGAAATGGCCCTAAACCAAAGGAGGATCTGCTTCTAAGTTATCTCTACAGTATGACTGCTTTCAGATATTTTGTAAAGATGAAAAAAAGGAAATCAGGTTTCTGATTCAAGATTCACGACAATTCTTTAAAAGTTCATTATGATACTCGAACATTTATACTCTTTATAAAACACTTTTATAAAAGGTGACAGAGAATCTAAGTATTTTTCCATAAGACATCTTAAGTATGATTTACTCATGTCTAACTGTAAGTCACATTAGGAAACAATCATAAAAGCATATTTGTCTCAAAAACAGACAAATCTGCTGGAGCTCCAAATAACTATCTGAAGACACACTAATAGCGTAACTCTCTGAAATTCCTCAAAGGCCAAGCAAACAAAACAAATATGCCCTCTATATATGAAGAAAAAATTTTCTTACCAGTTACAGAAACAAACAAACAAACAAACAAACCCAAAACTCAAAACCAAAAAACTGATTGAAGGTCCCTCACGAAAGGTACCAGGACATCTCTAGTCCTGACTTAGGAGGGAAGTTGTATTGAAATCTAAGGGAATTGAGGTATAAAACCTTGAACCATTTTCTCAAACAATACAAAAAACTCCATCTGTCTATCCTCCATCCATCCATCCACCCATCCATCCATCCATTCATCTATCCATCATCCATATACCCATCTATCCATCATACATCATCCATCCATCCACCCACCCATCCATCCATCCATCCATCCATCCATCCATCCATCCACCTTGATCAATGACAAAGTTCACACTGAAAAGTTTCCAAAACTAAAGGAGGTGCTAAAATTTTTTGGTGAGTATTTGTTTGCTGTTTATTTTACAAATGAAATAAAGAAGCAAAGCTTCTGAAGTAAAGTATGGGAGCTGACAAGACAATGATGGCTCTGGTAGACTATTTATTGTATTTAATGTTCATCAACACATACTGCACTACTATTTACATGAAGTAAAAATTGCATATCTACTTCTAGAATGAATGAAGGTAGCTCTACATGCAAAATGGTTACAGATCCAATTCAAATTCTTTTAGAAAACCAAATATTCTCAAAAAAATTTTTTAAAACAAGCATTTCCAGTAAGTTGACTTTTCTTCAAAGATTAAAGCAAATGTTCACACACAGCCCTGGCACCAGCAAGAATACGTAGGATTAATTACAAAGATATACTCCTATTCACTCACCCTCCTAATAGTATCTGTGGATGGCTGGATTCATTTGTGATACCAAACACATCAGGAATTAGATCACCATTGAAGCTGAAAAGAAAATATTTTTAAAATTAGGCAGCTGTTTTAGTAAAATGCCACTTTTAACTTAGCTTCCAGGAGTGTGGAGCATTACCATATGCAACAATGGCCATTTGTGGCCAAAAACGCAGAAGTAACAGCTGCCCCTTCCAGGATGCACCTGCTGCAATAAGCTTCCTGAAGTAACAATAAGAACTAGATTTGCATTAAGAGGAATCATATCATTTGCTATCTACCTAAAAACATATAATACAGTTAAGTCAGTGAATAAATATAGATATATAACTTAATGAAAATTTCTCACCTGGGTGACAATGTTTTCTACAAGAGTCAAAGACCATTTTAGAAAAACCCCAATATCAGGTATACAAGCTTTCTTTTGAGTTGTCCGTCAGGGTTGTTCAAGATACTCCCCAAACATTATATGCTATTGCTATTTCCCTTGTTTGCACCCCCAGAGGTGGAAGGTAGGTCTCTAGTGCTGAAGAGACCATGGGCATCAGACACAGGGCTCAGAGGTCCCCGAGCTGGAACTCACCTGAACATCTTCTCCCTGAGGACTAGCTTTCATGGTAACAGAGGTTATAATGAAAACTTCCAAAGGAGGAAAGCAATCAACAGTCTTACCCAGCTATGACTCCTATGAGCCACAAGAACATCCAGCTTTGTACAATAACCCTAAGGGTACAGTAGTGGTATGTCTATGTTGTTGGTAAACATTAGCTCTTTAATTGAACCTAACACCATCTTACCAATGGAGAAATCATATCTGATACTGAAAACCTAGTCAATTACCCTAGGCAGTGAAGTTTCATTCTTATTGCAACAATGAACACCATTCATTCCCAATGATACATCTACAACACAATTCTTGAGTCTAAGCTCAGGGATCATTCATTGTAGCTCAGAGGACGGAAAGATTGGGAAAGCCAGAGAAATGTGCTCTCACCATTTGCTATGAGATTATATCTTCTAAGAATGCCATAGACCTATAAAGTCTCATCGACATGACTGCCTACACATGAGTTTTTATGAACGCTACATAATATAGGGCATGGCTTCTTAAAGGACTGGTTGTGACATCAAATGGGATTTAATAATTGAATTACAGTTGCAACATATTTATTTAGCAACATTAAAATGTATTTGAATTTGTAACAACCAAAAATTAATTTGAAGTCAAAAACATGATGAATCTGAGGTATTTTTTGGTAATTCTCACCTGTCTTGCATTACATAATCGCCCCGTGGCTTTGGTTATAAATTCGAAACAACCACTGTGCACCATCCAATGGCAATCAATACACTGCTGCCTGAAAACCCTGGCTCACATCAACACTATTCCATGGTATGAACTGCAATTCTCTGAGTATATGGAGGTTTTGCTGTTATGGAATATTGGTTTAATTACAGAGAGAAAACAGGCATTTTCCTACTGTCATTTCTCAGCATGCAAGTAAAAAATTAACAACTATTTGAATTGTATTGTTAGCATGTTTGATTTTTAAAATTAATTTTTAAGTTGTTCACTTAATTTCATTAAACAATTCAATAATGGCTTGTGGTTAGGCAGAGTTTATAATAATCTTTGAAATTTTAAGCAAACATCTACCAATCATAAAATTATGTATAAGGGGCACTCTTAGCAGAGATGTTAAAAAAATTAATATCAATCATCTTTAGAAAACAATAAAGATGCTCTACATCCTGCACTATGAAATTTTCAACCAAGATTTAGTTATGTAAAGGTGAAAAGAACCCCTTCCCCTTTGTAGGTAAAGTTGACTACTCTTAAATTAACAGTATAATTTATACGTATAAACCACTATTATTTTAAAATAAAGTTTGAATGAATCACAATCAGAACATTTGACCGAAATACCTCTTATCACACACCTATATAGCAGAGTCATTTAGAAAGTGTGGAGAGGGGTTAGAAGAAAAACATTAAGATGTCCAACAGTGAAGGAGACAGCGTTAATTCCAGGAACCTTTAGACTAAAAAATAACCCATAAAATAATCCCTAGCTGCTATTCATACCTGTGGTTGGCTTTTATAACAATGAAGAAACCTCCACAAATATGAAAGAAATCAAACCAAGTAGTCAAAAAGTAGAAACTCTGGGTTTTTATTTCAGGCCTGTGATTACTGTTGCTACGGCTATGAATGGTTTTCACTAAGTGTGTGCGGGATCACTGGAAACAAGACGTGACCGGACCTCATGTTCCAAGAATTACCTTTACCTCATTATCAGTATTATCTCGCCTCTAAATTTAAATTTAGTCATTGTTGTATAATTTGAATAAATAACATGAAGAAAAATTATTTTAAAGGATTAAATTTTCTTCTTAATGTGTTTTTCCCCATTTCTGAGGAAACCTTATACTCTTTTATCTGTCAATCAACATTTTCAACTCAAAAATTGCTATTTGAATTAAAGAATGTTGCACAACTACCACATCATTATAGATCTACAAGAAACAAATATGAATTTCCCAAAACAAAAAATCCATATCTTCCTTCAATTTTCTCTTTCACTGGTGTCTCACTTCCACATAGCGAACAAGTATGTTCGCTGTGTAATCTTGTATATAGGTTCCTATAATCTCAAGGGGGTGATTTAGTGTCAATCCTACTTAGCAATGTAGGTTTCTACCTACAAGATTTTATTTTACATTTGTAAGTTTTAAATTGTTTTAAGTAAAGCAAGCACATACTTACTCCATAATCAGTGGTTGGTCATGAAAAGTCCTATTAAGTATGGTTAGGTTTTTAGGATCTGTAAAAAAAAGGGTATATATGTATATGTATATGCATGTGTACAGACATACACACACACAGAGGCACAACAAGATGAAGTGCTGGGCATTTAATATTATTGTTCTTATACTCAAAGTACTCTTGTATTCTGTACATTATCATCTCTAATTTCTTGCAATAGCTATCACTATGGAGACATCAAAAGCTTCAGACTCAATTCATAGTTTCATTTGAGGTTCCCATATAAATATCTTTTAGCTGATTTTTTTCTTTACAATTTGGTAATTAACAAGATTTTAATGTAGACAAATAAAATATCATGTCCAAGCTTATTCCAACTCTGCCATATCCATGCTTTTTATAAGCAGCATCTGCACATGGTATTCTTGTAAATACTTAAGGATAAGTGTATATGTCAAGATTATTGTCTAAATTCCCAAATGTTGACAGAAGGCATACCAGTATTTGCTGTCTACTTCAGAATTATCATTTGCCTTTTCAGATAGGATTTCAAATCCATGAACGGACAGATATAGCAGACTGACTCACAACTTATGTTTTTTGTATTTTTCTGGAATGGGAAAACTCAGAAGCAAAAATGAGGGTTTTCCAGGTATCCTGGCATTTGCAGTGCTGAGCTAAATATAAGCAGTGATAACTAGGTTGACTGGTTTTTACAGGCATGTGCAGCGAGGCAATGTCTTTATATCTACTGCATCCATCTTTGTGTTTGCACAGTATTTGCAAACACAGTATTTGGAGGTATTTGGCAGCATTAAGAAATCAAGTGCACATCCATTTTGCTGATGAGACTATCAGAAAAACTAGTGTCCTATGGAGCAGCTGCTGTGCATCTGGCCACTTCTCATAGCTAAAGGACACAGTACCTTCTTAAGGTCATTGAGGTTTGTTTTATGAGATAAAGTCTCACATTTAACCCTGGCAGACATAGAACTCAGAGAGATCCTGTCTGTCTCCCAAGTACCATCATACTAGGCTTAAAGCTAATTCTTTAGTCACTCCAACAAGTCTCAAAGCTTACAATATCTTTTTTTCAAATGATCAAGAATGGAATTTGTTCTCTGGAAAGGATTAGTTTATGTTGCAAAAGAGAATGAACTGTCAAGAAGTTTTTACTAGTACCCAATAACAGAATATTTAATTGTTTTGAGAACATAACTGTTACATTTTTATTAAGAATATCAGCCAATAATAAATGCTAATGATTTTAAAACTCACCTAATGTTTGATTTTGTCCCCAGAAGATAACAGCTCCTAATTCATTGTTTGTATAATTTTGGGGAAGATATGTGAGCAGGACATCCATTTGCGAATCCCCATCATAATCACCAGGGACTACACTTGTTACCAATGCACTGAAATTCCTAAAGGAATAAGAATTTAAAAAATATCAGAAAAATTACAGCAGAAAAGAATATCTTTACCATGCAAAATATTTTCAACTCCAAACTCAAGATTTAATAGAAATAATTAAATGTAATATGTCCTTTGTATTTAATGACTTCTTGTGTGTATAGATCCTTCTGGTCCAGAAGAATTCATAATGAATAGAACACAGAGCAGCTTTATATGGTACCATAAATCTGAACTATATCAATAAAAAACCTGTTTCTACTGGCTCAGTAGGAGACTGCTTGTGTAGTATAGGTGAGGCTCTGGGTTTGACTTCCAGTATCACTCAAACATAAGCAAAAGGAACACAAGGGGCTGGAGAGATTGTTCAGTAATTAAGAGCACATGCTGGTTTTCCAGAAGACATGAGTTCCATTCCCGTACCCATAAGGTGGATCATAATCATAACTTTAGTTCCAGGGGGAGCCAATACTCTTTCTGACCTCGGAGAAATGCATGTATGTGGTACTTATACACACACTCAGGTACATACACATACATATAAAAAATAAATGTTTAAGAAAATAAAAACAAAACCACAGTGTAAAAATTTTTTTTGAAAACATTAAAATAAACACTAGGGGTTAAAAATGGTTGACTCCAAGAGAAAACACTAGATTGCAGAACTAAAAGGACAATTATTTTTATTTTTTAAAAAACAGACGGCTGAAGAAATGGTTCAGTGATTAAGAGAATGTACTGAGCCGGGCAGTGGTGGCGCACGCCTTTAATCCCAGCACTTGGAAGGCAGAGGCAGGTGGATTTCTGAGTTTGAGGCCAGCCTGGTCTACAGAGTGAGTTCCAGGACAGCCAGGGCTACACAAAGAAACCCTGTCTTGATCCCCCTTCCCCCCACTAAAAGAGAGAGGGAGGGAGAGAGAGAGAGAGAGAGAGAGAGAGAGAGAGAGAGAGAGAGAAAAGAACATGAACGTACTGCTTTTACAAAGAACAGGAGTTTGGTTCTCAGCACCATGAAAGGAAGGCAACTCACATTTTAAGAATACTTTTCTTCCCATCTCCTCCATAGTGATTAAAAAATAGTTTATTTAGTATGTGACTCTAATTCATACTGTATGTGAATACAGTAAACCAATATAAGTACATTTTTCATAATCTGTGTTTTGTGCAACATATAATCACTCTTCTCTTCTCATATAATTGAGTCCAAACGTTTTATTCCTTTGGAAGGATCCTAGTCCATTCTGCTTGCCTTTTCCCAGAGTCTAATTCTCCCAAGTGTACCCACTTCTCTGTCAGGTAAACCCTTTCACTTCTTCACAAATGTCATTCTCACTGCCATCCTTCCTAAATGCTGTGTACCCAAACTTAAACATTATACAGAAAATTTTATTCAAGCTATGCTGTTACGCTCCAATTCCATGACTATATGGAAGCTGCAATTTTGGTTTGCACTGACCCATCCCCTTCTCCTTTAGGTTAGAGCGAGCATTCAACTTGCTTCCTCAAATTTGCAAATCATGTTGGTTCACTGTCACTGGGGTCAATGTTTCATGTACTGCCAACCATATAAAAGCATTAGAACTATTATTTAAATTGCATTAAAAAGTTCATTTGAAAAGCTTGTGTGGTGGTTTGAATAGGTATGGCCCCCATAGACTCATGTGTTTGAATGCTTGACCTATAGGGAGTGGCACTGTTAGGAGGTACAACCTTGCAGGCTTTGAGGTCTCTGATGCTAAAGCTGTGTCCAGTGTGGCTCACAGTCTCCTTCTGATGCCTGGGGATCAAGATGTACAATTCTCAGCTCCTCCAGCATGTCTGCATCCATGCTGCCATGCTTCTAGCCATGAAAGGCAATGGATTTCATCTCTGAAAGTGTAGCGGAGCTGGCCCAGCTACAAGTTCCTTTGTAAGAGCTGCCATCGTCATAATGTCTCTACAGAGCAACGAAAGCCTGAGTAAAGCAGCCTGAGTTCAGTTCTGCCCATAATGTCTCTATAGAGCAATGCAAGTGTAACTAAAGCAGCCTGAGTTCAGTTCTGCCAAGGTTAGCATTAAAAACCCCCCATTTGATCAAAAGAGAAAACCAAGAAACAGGACAGAGGCCACTGCCTTTCTTCCACATGAAAACATCTTTAAGATGATGAGATTTTAAGAGTGATCTGCTTCCACAGGAACAATCAGGATGAGACATAGTACATTCAAAAAAGCATATTAGTGTGCAAGGGACTGTAGGATGTTTATATAGAACAGACCTGGAACCACCAAAAGTTATTTTTGTAAAGGGGGAGTATTTTCAAATTTTATTTTCAATGTTTCCTTTTTTAAAAATATATTTTATTTATTTGTATGTTAGTGGCATGTGTGTGCATGCTGACACCACAGTGTATAAATGGAGGTGAGAGGACAGTTTATAAGAGTCAGTTTTCCAGTTTTCTTCTTTCACCATGAGGATTCTGAGTATCTAATTTAGGCTATCAGACTTGGAGGTAAGTGCCAACTCACCAGTCCTCACCATGTTTAATTTATTTATTTTTCAAAAAACTGTTTACTACTCAGACCTCAGAACTTGGAATACAACCCATACTACTGCATATTCCTATTATAGTAATAAGGATATTATACTTACTTCAAGGATACCTTTACCTTGGGTTTAAAATACGGTGCACTCTGATCTGCCAAAAATACGATTAAGTCATTTCCTAAAAGAAACAAATAAATTATTTTTTTTTAAAAAAAATGGATTTTGGAAAATCATTCTGTCAGTGCTTAAAAAAATCTCCTGAGTACTGTTTCTCTAAGAAAGCTTTTATTCCAATTTAGTCAGACAGCGCTGCTTAGAATACTCATACAAATCTAATGAAACATGGAAAAGAAAAGAATGGAAAAGCATGCTTGTTCAAGGCAATGTGACACCATGGGATTCCATTAAGGGGCAGGTGGCATAATTTAAAAGAGCCATCCATATAAAGAACCCACTTTATACTGTTCTACACTGAGTATGAGACCCAGGTTTGATGTGCAGCAATCCAGAAAGCACACACAACCTTATTTATACTGTGCTACTGTTAAGTCTTGTGTTTTCCACATCCAATCAGGTCTCACTTAGATGAGGCTGTTTATTTCATTATACAGATCATCATACCACTGATGCAGGAATTCCTACTAAAACGTCTACTCACAGGTATACAATTCAACACATAAGCAGAAAAAGCAGGGACCCCCCAACTTTCCCTGTTTGCTTGCTCTAGTTCTGTCTTCCATATGGATGGGTCAATTCATGCTCACTGCGACAGACTTTCAGAAATGCTTAATCAAACACAGGACACCTTCAAAGCTAAGGAGAGTTTGGATAGATAGGCTCAGAATATTCTTGCAATGAGGGTAATCATTCAAATAGAGGGAAAACCATCCAGGTCTTTAAAGAGGTTCTGGGGTACCTGAAAGGGCCTTTAAAAGACCTTTTCAGGATCCTGTTACTCAGCTCTGTATGGGCTTTTAACTTTATTCATGGTCTTGGTCTTTAGCCACTTACTGATGCACTGTCAGCAGCAGATTTTTTTTTTTTTTTTTTTTTTTTAGGCTTAATGTGGTTAATGAACTCTCAATGGCAAGTTAGCAAAAAGAGGTGTGCAAGACTACATTAGCAATCGAGATGAGGAAGGGCCAGATGTATACTAAAGACCAGGTATCTCATGCTGGTGAAGTCTGTGGGGATTTAGCTAAGTGGTAGAGTGCTTGCCTAGCAAGTGCAAGGCCCTGGGTTTGGTCCTCAGCTCTGAAAACACACACACACACACACACACACACACACACACACAGAGAGAGAGAGAGAGAGAGAGAGAGAGAGAGAGAGAGAGAGAGAGAGAGAGAATGAGAATATGAATGAATATATATGGCCAAGGAGGCACTGCATTTAAATTAACAACAGATGCTTGTGTGAGTTGTGGAGAATTTGGTGCCTTTAAAGATCTTAACAAAAGGAAGGGCTGAGGATCGAGTGAATGGCAGAGGCAGTGCATCCCTCATAAGAAACTGTCAAGCTGCATTTTTTTCTGATCAAAGGGAGTGGAGCATTGGAAAAAAAGACGGGAAAGCAAACGCTTAGGCCAGAAACCAAGGCTCTTAGGAATCTGGAAGAACTTTGGCAGGCAGGTGATTATTCACTAGGTGAAGGCTATAAGTCTCTAGATGAAGGGAGGCTGGTGTGTTCTTAAGGGTTGGGCTGATGGTCAAACCGCGGGTTACTGGGTCAGGACCCAAGGTTGATAAAAACAGGGGAAAGCTGTCAAGGTGCTGAAGATAAAGGGAGAGCCAGAAGACTGGGAAATGCAAGAGGGTGGGTAACAGGGACGAGGGGGCGTGGGTACACTGGGAGGGGCAAACAGAAGGAGGGCCGGCAAGCACTGACTTTCCCGCAGCACGAAGAGGTCCGTCTGTTTGTCGGAGTTGAGGTCACCGAAGGCCGCCAGGGTGCCCCAGGCCTCAGCCCCAAAGAGCTCGGCCGTGACGTTGTGCAGAGCCCGCACCGGGGGAGGCCCAACGCTCAGCAGCGCGAGTCCCAAGAGCAGCGGCGCCAGCAGAGCCCTGGCGCTAGGCTGCAAGCCCGCCGCCATGGCGCCTTTGGCCCGGCCGGCCTCCGCCGCGCTTGACGGCAGCCGCAAAGCACCGTGCTACCGGCCGACCGAGAAAAGACTCGGGGTGCGAGCTCACGGGCAGCTCCTCGCTGCACTCTCACGCTGCCCGGGGGCTGTTTCTCCGAAGACCAAGAGACCAAGGAGCTAGGGCGCCGTCTGCCTGGGAGCTCACTTCCGGCTGGCGTGCCTCCCGACAGTGTCGCGCGAGGGGGCGGGGCCGTGCCGGCTATGCTGACTGGCTGTCGGGGTGGTGGGCACTGTGCGATGGCCGGGGCAGAGGGACTCATGTCTGAAGTAAGCTGGAAGCTCTTGGAACGACGAGCCCGGGCCAAGCGCTCAGGTTTGACTGCCTGTGACAACAACCTTCCCTCTGCTGGGTACAGGGGGTGGTGCTCTTCCGCAAGTCCCCTGGAGGGAGGCAGGTGGGATCTGTCCTGGGGATCGACTTGTGTCCTTAAGTTGTCTTCAGAAAGCAGTAGGCTTCCTTGCTGCCCTGGTCTTGTCCTTCTTAGTCCCCATTCCCTACCCGCTGCACTTCCCTCATTTAGAAAACTTCTGTTTCTCCCTGAAGTTATTTTCTCTCCAAAGTTAGTGGCAAGCTGACTTCTCCAGAAACTTATCCCAGTAAGTCAGCTAGTGACAAGTTCTTTGGAACCTGAACTCTCTTGCTGTGCAAAAAGTAGACCTTTATTTTTAGTGAGGTCCTAAAGAACTGGCGATTACTCCTGTCTTATATGTCCCCTTCACGGTCCTCAGCAATTTTGAGCTGTAGCCAGTTCTGTATGTCAGAAATTGAGGAAGACAGAGGCTGTGCCACAAGTTAAGTTAGTGACTGAGTTATGGCTCAGAATGAAATTGGCCTCTTCCCTAACCAAGTGGTCCCAGTACCTGTAGTTTCCAGTTGTGGTTCCCAACCATGGAGGTCAGAGATGCCAACAGACCAAGTGTCCTGAACTGACTTGTTCAAATTGCAAAGTCACACTGGCAGTTTAAAAGTTAGTACTCCGGATTAATAGCTCCCCAGAGAGCCAGCATTGAAACTGCCACTTTTGAAACTGGATATAATCTTGAGCAAACAGTGTGTCCTTAAACACAAGAGGTGGTGGAATGAGAAATCTTCAACCAAGAACCCTTTCCTTGTCAAAGATTGAGGAAAGATTGGAGAAAGTACTGTATTTGTTAAAGTATTGCCAATTTCGTTCCGTTTTAAATCTTTTTAAATTTAAATTTATTGTGTGTTTATTTACTTAGGACTTAGGAACAACCACATGAAAAGTAAGAGAAATTTTTAAAAAGCAGTTGACTCAAATTTAGAGTCAGTACAATGATTTGAAACAGTCGTCGGGATATTTGTTGCTTATATTTTCTTTTTTTGTGTGCGTCATACAGGAATATTGAGTTAGTAACTAACAACTGTGAGGCTGTGGGAGTATAAAAGGTGTTATAAAAAAAAGTCTATAAAGTTCTAGGCAAAGAGAATAACTAGTCTTCTGCCAGGGACTGGAGCCGTGACCCCCAGCATATATTTTTGCAACACAATTCTCTTAGTAATCCTATAGAGCCTATTGTTTCTTCAAGTCTTTGTTTTACTCAAATACATATCACAGCAACAAGCTTTAAAAACCTTACTTTTCTTAATAGGGTAAATTCTGTCTTAACTATTGTTGAGTGTAGTTTCTTCAATCTCAGCCACAGTAGATACCTAGATACTATTCAAATGCTGCTGTATGTTTACATGATAAGAGTAAAATTTACATAGAAGTAGAAAAAAAATCCTAAGATAGTAGTTGAGGCAAATCTTTAAAATTAGTAGTTATGTTTGCAGTTTCTAGTTCTTTGACTCTGAAAAATACAGACAGTTAATCTTGAGCCATATTATTTATTTCCTGCCTATCACAAAGAATTAATTTGATTCTGTGTACAACTTTTAGGAGAATATATAAATAGCCTTGTTTGAAACATGAATTAACCTATTCTTGGGACAGACTCCTCTTTGGCGTTCTAATCATTGTAAGATAGTAGCATAACAACTTTACTGTACAATAAAGGCTGCTACTGATGAAATGTCTCTTAGTAAGTGGGTATTATGTTTCTGTCTATTCATGTATGCAAACCTAATTTACCAATAAAGGAAATCAAATTCTCAAGTCATAAAAGACAAACTAAAATTATATAATGAACTTTAATTGTCTTTTGCACATTACATCATGCTAATAACTGCTCATATATTAATCTAATGCTGATTGCTTCTAACCTTCACTAAACAGTTTTAAAATTGGTGTAGTTTAGCCTGCAACGCTTATGATAAGAATCAACAGTTTGACATGGCCAACTCACCTGATGCAGCCTTCTCTTCACCTGCCTTGTTAAGGTCTGGTAAGTGTATAGACCCCAAAAGGGTCAACTGACAATTTTATATTTGTTGTTTTCAAAGGTTAATGTCACTATATGGTATTTTTTTGTTTCTTTTATTTCCCCTTTGGGGGACCCAACTGTGTGCAGCATTTCAGTTAGTGTTAGCTTGTTTCCATTGTATTTTGAATGTATCTTGTGGTACCCCAGGAAGGCAAAGGGTGGGGCCCTCTCATGACAATTGCAAGCTATTTGGTCAGAAGCTGTCCTTGGTGCTCAGGAACTGGAATTGTCTAATGGACTTGTCCAGTTGATTTTAAATTACTTTTGTCCATTTTTTAGGTATTGTAAATGGAGCTATAGTGTACATGAGTGTACAAGTGTCTCTGTAATATGTTATAAACTTCTCTGGGTACATGCCCAGATAATATGCTTATTTTTAGGTTTTTGACAATCCTTCAGCCCTACTTCCAAGGTTGTTTGATTAGTTTACACCCCCATTAGTAATTTGTAGCCATTCACTTTATCAACATTGACAGCACCGCTCTTGTCATTTGTAATCTTACTGATAGCCGTTCTAACTGGGGTGGAATGGAATCTCAGAGTGATCACCTCTTTTAAGAGCTCTATTCTTGTTTTGGTTCTTTAGCCTATGTTGTAATTTGGTTGTTTTTTAGACTTTAGTCTTTTTAAGTTTTTGTACATTCTAGTTACCGATTCTCTTCACTCAGCTATTTCTTTGGTTGTACAGAAAGCCTTTTAATTTCATGCAACCCTATTGGATCATTGTTGGTATTATTTCCTGTGCTATTCTGAAAACTCTTATCTATATGTTGAAATGTACTTGGTGCTTTTCCATCAAGCAATTTTGTGATATCAGGTTTTAGGTCTTATATTGAAGCTTTTAGTAGATTTGGAATTTAGTTTCGTGCTGGGTGAGATATAAGAGTCAAGCTTCATTCATCTGCATGATAATGTCCAGGTTTCCTAACCATCATTTGCTCAAGATGCTGTCTTTTGTCTAATATAAATTTTTGGCTTTTAGTGAAAAATCAGGTAGCTTTAGTTGTGGGAACTTCTAAGGCTTTGATTGCCTCTTAATTTATTTTCTTGTCTTATTGTTCTAGGTAGATTTCAATCACTATATTGAATTTAAGTTTATATAGTATTTAGATAGTAGACATCCTTGGCTTGTTCCTTATTATAGTGAGGATGCTTTGAGTTTTTCTCTATTAACTATGATGTTTGGTGTAAATTTATAGTATATAGTCTTTATTTTGTTAGGATATGCTCTCTCCATCTCTAGCCTTTTCCCATTATTTATCATGAAGAGATATTAGATTTCCTTGAAAGCCTTTTCTGTGTCAGAAGTCAGAGAGGGTGTTGGACTCCCTGGAAATAGAATTACAGATAGTGATGAGCCATCATGTGGATGCTGGGAATTGAACCCAGGTCCTTGGGAAGAACAATCAATGTACTTTAGTTGCTGAATCATGTCACCAGCAAGAGGTTTTGCATCTATGTTCATCTGGGAGATTGATTTGTAATATTTTGTCTTGATATCAGTGTATTAGTGACTTCATAGAAAGAATTTGGAGGCATTCTTACCTTTGTTATTTTTGTGAAAAGGTATAGTTTGAATAGTAGTAGTGTTCTTTGAAAGTCTGAGCGAATTCTGCAGTAAATTAATTGATTTTGTTTTGTCCCTCCAACCCTCCCCCCCCCCCCGCCCCACACCCTCCACTCCCCTTTGGGAGATATCTTATTGCTTCAAATTCATTGGTTATAGATCTGTTTACATTATTTACTTCAATTTTGGTTTAATTTTGGCAATTCATACATATATAGAACTTTATTCATTTCTTTTAGATTTCCCAATTTGGAGGAATATAGAAATTTAAGGTATTTCCTTATGGTTTTATGAATTTTATTGTCATTTGTTATGATGTCTCCATCTTTATCTACAATTTTCTTAATTTGGATTATTTTTTGTCTTCCTGCTAAACAAGGGTTGGCCAATCTTGTTATCTTTTGAAAGAATCTTCCTTTTATTGATCCCCATTTCTTCCCCCCATCCTCCCCCCCCCACCCCCAGAAAGGGTCTTACTATGTATTCCTGGCTGTCATACAACTCACCATGTAGACCATACTGACCTTGAATTCACAGGTATCTGTTTGCCTCGACTCCTCAGTTGGTGGGATTAGAGGCTTATGCCGCTATACTCAGCTCCTTTCATTAATTTTGACCCTGATCTTCTTGTCTACTGCTGTTGGGTTGGACTTGTTCCTTTTTCCCCCTAAGCCTTACAGTGCATCATTAAGTTATTTATCTGAGAACTCTTATATTTTGATGTACGTACGTATTAGAACTGTCCTTAATGTGTTACATAATTTTTGGAATATTTTATTTTCAAGTTTATTTAATTTACAAAAGAAAAATTTTAAAATTTATTGCTTAATTTCGTCAATGACTGATTTACTGTGGTTTAATACCTCTATGTTTGTATACTTTGCACATTTTCCCTGGCTTTGGATTATTAACTTAATTCGCTGTGATCATGTTAAACAAGGATATTATTGCACTTTTCCTATATTTATGAAGGCTTACTTTGTATCTTGAACTTCATTTGCATATAATACCCTTTTTCTGTCATTTTACTCCAAGGTAGCCTCGATCATTGGAAGTAAGATGTTTTCTGCGATCCATAAAAATGATGGATCTTGTTTCTTAATCCAGTGTGTTAGTCTGTGTCCTCTTAGGGAGGAAGTGAGACCGTTAATATTTAGTTGTTTTTGAAAGATGTGTGTTCCTGTCATGTTGATGTTTTCCCCTAGTCCTCTGATCACCTGCCCTGATATTTATTTGTCCTTGTGGCCTCTTGGGTGTGTTTATTCTTCTCTTATCTCACAAATATCTTCTACTTTCCTCTGCCAAGCTGCCTTAGTGGTCGTACATTCTTTTAGTTTGCTTTTCTCATGGAAAGATTTTATTGCTACATCACTCATAAATGATTGCCTTGTTGGGTATAATATTCTAGGTTGGCAGTTGTGATCTTTCAGAACTTAGAATATATTTTTCTATGCCCTCTGACTTTAAACCATTCTATCAAGTAGTCAGCTGTCCTCTCATGGGCTTGTTTTTTCATGTTTCGTGGCCAGTGTGTCTTGTAGCTTTCAGAATCCTATCTTTATTTTGAGTTTTTAGCATGAACATGGGCTTTGGGGTAGGGGTGGTGCAGAGGCAGAAAGTAAGTCATGTCCGAATGTGGTCTTTTCAAGGGAGGGTGACAAAGACTCACAACTCAATTGTAAGTATGGGCTCCTCAAGAGAGTGTTGCAGAGAGAAAGACATACCAAAGTGTGGTAGGGGTTCATCATGAGAAAGTCACAGAAAGTAAGGCATATCCACATGTAGGGGCTGGCTTCTCAAGGGAGAGTTAAATTAATTACCTTGGCATTTGACCTCATATTCAATTTTGGTAGGTCTCAAGTTATGTGTCCAAAAGTTTCTGAGGAACATTTTTTCTCCTCTTCTCTCCTGGTGAGTGAGTCTACAAGACAGCTTGTAATGTCTTAGACAGTATCTTAGTTTGCCTCCTACTGCTGTTATGAGGGGTGATTGCATGTGGGGAGCAAATGGTTTATTTCATCTCATATAACACTGAGAAAAGTCAGGACAGGAACTCAATCAGGACAGAAATCCAGACTCAGGAACTGAAGTGAAAGTCAAAGAAGAATGGCGCTTACTGGTTTGCTCCCCACGGCTTGCTTCGCCTGCTTTCTTGTAGCTCCCAACACCATCTGCCCAAGGCTATCATTGCCCATAGTGGGCTGGGCCTCCTACACCAATCATTAATCAGGGAAATCCCTGACAAACTGGTCCATATGAATCAGGAAACATAGTCTCACTGAAGCTCCTGTTCTATCAGCGATTTGTCTTGTATCACATTGATAAAGTCTAGCCACACAGGTAGAATTATAGTTTGGTGGGGTGAAGCAAGAACCTACTGAAGATATTCAAAAGGTTTATTCCATGGCCTTTTCATGTAAATAGACTTTGCAGTGAGATTACAAGAGAAACAGATTTATTGGTTAGAAAGGTGAAAGCTTACACAGTTGTTAATCATGATGGATCAATTCCCATTTTGCTGCTGGTGAGAGTCTTCAGCCAGACCCCAGGATGAGAGGTTTCTTTCTTCCTTATATACCCACATTTTCCTGTCTTTCTGATTTATTGGCATCTACAACATACAAGGGCCTTCATGGCCACTCTGGCTTCACGTTCATGGGTTTTGCAGTGGCCTCTCAGGGCCTCCTTGACAAGTGACTTATGCAGTAAAAGAGCCATTTCTCTTTGAAATCCCTTAGGTAATATATTAGGTATCAGTTACACTAGGTTTACATCCTAGTTGGAATGTATGCAGATTCTTTAGTTGTAATCAAAGTTGGCAATGCCCCTTTTGGGCATTATTTGCCTTATTGGTCTACACTGCATAGGTTTGTGGGATTGCCTGCTAGCTAAGGTGAAGGGGATTCCTTGGAGTCTTTTAGTGCTTATCTCATCAGTTTTGTACCAATTATGTCAGATACTGACATTAAGGTCCAGGTAAGCAAGGCTCGTCTCTGGTGGCAGTGGGGACAAGATTTCTGTCAGTTTCTGGGGACTGTGTAGGGGCTAGGCCATAATAGCAATACGAGGCAAGCCAGTAGCAATGACAAAGTGTTCCTGTCATAGTTTGAGGGACAGGTGGAGACTACACTACACTGCTGTACCCCAGTCGAGATCCTATCATTATGGAAGGGCTGTGTGAGAGTATGTGTCCTTATAGCCAAGCTTCTCAGGAAAGACTGTCCAGTTGACCTGGTCCTTTGGGTGTAGGGGTGAGGGCAGGGGAGGCACCTAGTTACTTCTTGGAGTCCTAAGAGGCTAATGTGCTCCTTCTGAGTGATCTAAATGCTTCTCAAGGCCATAATAGAGTTTGTGGGCAGTTTGGCAGGCTTTGGAGACTGAATACTTACTTCTACAAATATCAAGATCCAGCACTCAAGGCAGGCAAGTAGAGACTGCAGGAATGTGGGTGTCTTTTTCAAATGAATAGCTGTGGCAACTAAATCTTGTCACTTCTAAAAACTACAGTATCTTTCTAAGGGAATAATTAAAACTTTTCTCATTTTGATATATTATAATGCCATTTTTAATCTTTCAAAAATATGCATCATCATTCTTTAATTTAGTAAAAAGCTTTTTCTCCTGTCATTAGTAACTCCATACAATATTTGTAGCCCTCTTTTTTTTTTTTTTTTTTTTTCACACAATACTTCTAGTCTGCCTTTAACAATTCAGGTTTTAGCTTAGGAATGAATTTTGCAAATACAAAGAGCTTGGTTGTAGAGATAAACATATTGTTATTTGGATTATATATCAAGATTTATCACTTAAGTTAGAGTGGAGACTATACTAAGAAGCTGACTTTTATCGTAAATATTTTAGCTTCTTGGTATAGATTGAAAACATATTTCTCCCAAGTGGTTACTGTTATTACTATATTTCTTTGTTTTCGTCCAGCAGTTGAATCATTGAAAAACTTTATATGAATTTTGATACAATTTTTCTGGCAGTTATAACATCAGTTAGATTGGTTCTAAGTAACTGATTCTACATTGTATTGGTAAATTGCCATGGTTTCTTTATGTTAAGAAGCTGGCTTGGCAAATGCTGTTGCTCTTCCTCCTTTTCCATTTCAGATACAAGCATGTTTTTCTCAAAGTGTCCTCTAAGACTCCTCCTCCAGGGAACAGACTAGCCTCTGGCTCCTTAGTAGGGAAAGAGAAGAACTTAATAACAGCCCAAGATTTAAAAACACTGTGTCATTGAGAATAACAAGAATGTAAACAATTTCCAAGAAGTTATAATTGTTTTTATCTCACAGAATAAAAATGCCTGTGGTGGAAAAGGGAAGTGGAAGCTCATTCATGGAGAAAAAGCTCTGTGGGAAACTCTGGCTTACTGTCTCAACTTTCACAGTTGATTTTTGCTGCATGCTTGTTGAGACCTTCATTTGATATGTAACCTTTTTCTCTGTAGCCGTTTGAATATGAATGCTCCCCTCCATAGGTTTATATATCTGAATGCATAGTCACTAGGGAGTGGCACTGATTGAAAGGATTAGAAGGATTAGGATGGAGCCTTGGAGGAAGTGTGTTACTGGGGATGGGCTTTGAGGTTCTAAAAGGCCATACCAGGCTTATGCTCTCTTCCCTGTTACCTGCTGATCAGGCTGGAGAAGTCTCAGATACTTCCTTAGCACTATTTGTGCCTGTGTGCAGCCTTGCTCCTTGCTGTGATAACAATGAATTAAACCTCTGAAGCTGCAAGCCAGCCCCAATCGAATGTTTTCTTTTATAAAAGTTGGGTTGGTCCTGATGTCCCTTCATAATAAAAGAGCAGTGACTAAGCTATTCTTTGGGTTACCAGAGTCATGCCTGGATATTGTAAACTCCAGCTTTGGGGATGGTCGGCTCTTTCCTACTTCTCTCTGCTCCCTGCTGTTCTTGTACTTCTGCTTACCACACTCACACGCAGCCATTGAGAACTAAAAGCACAATTGTTTTAATAGATGACACACTGATGGTTGTGGTTGTAGGTCATAAGCCTATTAAGAAGCATGAACCTAGCTTGATGTTTTTAATTTCCTTCTACAGGGTATTTTAAAATTAGGGTTTCAGCTTTAAGGCCAATTTACTATTTTCTGTAATTCATATCGGAAGTTTTAATAGCTGATTTAGAGTGATTTTAGTCTAATGTTTCCTCTGCTGTGTGACTGTTTTGTACATGTATTTTCATCTGAATAGCTAAATGACAGTTTTGACACTTCAGTAGTTAAAGAGTCTCCAAAATAGCCCAGTGGCCTTTGCTGCACAAGCTAGAGACCTAAACTTCATCCTCAGAACCATTTAAGAGCGGAAGGAGAGACCTGACTCCACGGAGTTGTCTTCTGACCTCCACACTGTGGAAGCAGTTATGTGGAGGCACAAGTTGCTGTGGCACTTCTGTCTGCACATATATGCATACATGCACAATGATTTTTTTAAATTAAGACAAGAGATTACACTTCTAAATTTAATGCAATTGTTAATGTCAAATGTATTGATATGTTTATTGATATATTTTAAGGATAGAAATTTTGCCATATTTCAAGTAGTAGCCTTTGCCTGACAGGTATATAATAGGTCGACTCTTAGTGTAGGTCATTTTCTTATCTTCTTGATTCTTGCTTTGTTGATTGTGAGCCTAATCACCACCTCCAGCCCTGTTTCCTTCCTTCTTAAACAAAAAGTAATCGATGAGCAGGTGAACATACTGTTGCTAGATGACTCTAAGAGCTCTAAGTCACCCTGTTGGACTTAGCAGTTCAAGGTACAGATTTTGTTGTGCTTCATCTGGAGAAGCACTGTAAGAAAGCTCAGGATGGAGAGAACATCTGCTGGGAATCACACGGCCCGGTGACTAGGAAATACACGTGTGCCTGGGGCCTGACATTTATCTTACACCTGCACATCGATGCTTTATCCTACAGTGCTTTGAACTGAACCGTACTTTGAATTTTTAAAATCATATTTAAGCATAATTTTATTTGGTATTCTGGTAAGTATTGATAGGGATCATTGATTGTTTCTGCTTTTCCAGTTTTTAAATTCAAATCTGACCCCTCTTAAACATAACTTGTTTAAGTGCATTAATTTTTAAATGTTAAGGCTTTTACTTTTTATTTGTGTTAAATTGCTTTGAAGTGGTTCATTGATAACAAAGATGTTTCATGCTAAACATTATTAATATAGGGATATTTAAAGTTTGAACTTATTTTTCTAGTTTAAATACTTGTGAGGATAAATATTTTTGCTTTGTGGACTTTTTTATGGGAATTTTAAATCTTTTTGTTGTTGTTAATTTTTTGTAATTCTTCAGGTATTATTCTTTGGTTATATAATTTTATTTTCATGAAAATATATAGTGAAGCCCCATTAATTACCTACTTAATTCTAATTTTTAATATAAGTTCAGCTTTGATTATAGTTGTGTGTTGAATGACCGCAGAGTTCAACACACAACTATAAAAAATCCTAGCAGAGTGTGAGGTTAATCACTATAATTTGAAAGAATAAAAAGCGATTTAAAGCTTAGAATTTTTTTAGTCAACCATCCTGTGTTGTAGTAATTATTTAATCTCAATTGGGGGTTTCTACCCCACCTTTTATCATTCAGTTTCCAGATAAAAGACACAACCTTTATGTTTATGATAAGCCTTAGTCAGCACTAGAGCTGAGCGGACATCTGCCCTCTAAGCTATTAGAATCTACCTTCCCATAAATAACCCCGAATTATAACTTGCTATGTTCCATCTGGGCTGCTTAACTCCAGTTGGCTAGCCCTCATGGCCACGTATTCATAAATCACCTACCCCATGGTGCCTTTTCTCTCTCCTTCCTTGTGATCTCCTCAGTCCCCAAGCTCAGGAACTCAAACCCTGTCTATCTTTCTTTTGCCCTGCTAGTGGGTGTAGGCGTCTTTATTCACCAATCAGGGATAACTTGGGGGTCAAGGTTACATAGCATCACTTGTATAAGTACTGATTGTTTCATGCCTGGGGGCAGCCAGGCCTGGAGAGGGGCAGCATTTAGCATGACGACACGTAGCAAAAGACCAAACTCCAACAAGCCTGTTCTTATTTCACTGTAATATATGAATGAATATTGTCCCTACCATCCATATCTCACTTACAACTTCCTTGTTTTATTTTCTTCTTTTTTTGTTTATCTTTCAAGTATTTTTTTGTTTATCTTTCAAGTATTTTTAAAGTTTTTCCCTTTCCTTTGCATCTATGTTGTCATTGTCTTAATTCAAGATTATTTTGACCAAAAATGGACCTTTATTTCCAGGACTCAGTTTTTCTTGTCATCTTTTACTACCAACAGTTTTCTCTTTACAAAATGTGGCTCATTCAACACACTGGATCTCTATTAGTTAAAGGACAGAATGTAAATTTGTAACCTGCTGCTTAGTGTCTTTGGGTCTTAGATGTCTGAATGTATTCCCAGTATTTTCTTCTCTGGCTTCTGCACCTTTATCTTGACGTTCTTTGTGCATTAAATTGCCTTCTCCTATAAGTTCAGTACACACCATAATCTTTTCTTCTGTTCCAATGGTTTGTCTCCCATATTTCTTGGTAAAATGTTCTCCACAACCTGGTTTTCAGTTTTGACTTGTTTCCATGACAGTTTGTACAGGATCCTGTTATATTTGTTATCATTACATTGTTTTTAGGTAACGAGTTACATGTTTACTAGGGTGTGAAATCCTTCAGGCTTAGGGCATAGAGCTATATTACACATTTTGTATAAATAATATATACATAATCATTTAACTATTTTATTTGTCGTATTTATTTTTTTGTTTTAGGTTTGAGTAGGAAAATGTATCCCAAGTAAAAGTATATTTTTCCCACTAGTGCTGTTCAAAAAGATTCAAAGGTCAGGTTTAAAAAAAGATATGTAGGGGTTATGGGATGTGTCAGTGAATAAAGTGTGTGATTTACAAAGATCCCCAGTACCCACATAAAAGCTGAAATCAGTGCTATATTCCTGTAACACCAGTAAGGATCAAAAGGAGACACCTGGAAGCCTGGAGCTCACTGCCAGCCATCCTAGCTGAATCCATGAAGTCCATGTTCAGTGAGAAACCTTGTCTGAAAACCTAAGACAGAGAACAGTTGACAGAGACATCTACAGGATCTGTCTCTGTCCTCCCATACATGTGGTGGCACATACACATGTGCACTCAACAAAACTCACCTGCCAACCCACATAAACACATATATCATACACACAAATGCCCTCCCAATGATAGAAAAATAAAAGGTAGATGTGTTGATAGCACCTCCTAGGCCAAACTGTATGGCTGTCATGACTTTTCCCCCTTGCTTAAAATGTTAAACAGCCATGTGTACTTTGTTTCCCTAAAAGGGAAAGTGGGAGAAACCTTAGATTAGTCATTGACATTGCTATCAGAACTTAAGTCACTAATAGCACTTTTGTTTCATAAAGAGGTCAGAACTATTTGATAGGCCTTGTCTAGCATAGTGCAGAGTTCCTGTAAAATAACAAGGAATTTGGACATGGCATTTTAACATAAGGGATCTGTTAGTGACGGAAATGAAATCATACTCTTCAGTGAAGTGGGGAAAATTAGCACCCTAAATCTTGTGATCTAGACAGCGTCACCTCCCCTCACCCTGAAATATGCTATTACATGAAATCTGGTTCTGGAAAAGCCTTAGGCACAGTGCTAAATAAATGCTAAGTGGAGAAGAACTGTGCTCATGTTAGATTTCTTCAAATCTGACTTTAGAATCCTTTTATAGTTAACTTCTGGAAGGCAGCTCTTATTTTTGTGTATTGTTCCTTAATTTTTCTGAAATGGAAATAACATGAATTAAAATCTCAGTAAAGGTGAGGCCCATCAAGTAAAATGGCAGCAGAAACAACTTATAAAACCAAAATTGGTTGAGAAAATACTTTACTACTTCAAGGATAATTGTTGAAAGAACAGTGTTGCCCTGGAAGCAGGCTATATATTGCTGTTGTTAGAAAAGAAATTTTCTAGTGTTGAAACAAACACGGGTACAGAGCAAAAGTAACCTAGCAAGCTTGTGGTTTTTTTGTTTGTGTTTTTTGTTTGTTTGTTTTTGTACTTTTTTGTTTTTGGTAAAAGTTGCTCTTTCATTTAAACCCAAGGAGCAGGCGCACTAGCAAGTGGAAAGGGTTTGAGAACGATGTGACAGAAGTGCCCAGGGCTGTGTGCAGCAGGCATGCACGTGAGGGCTATGTAAGGTGGAGAAGTTTATGAACCTTATGAAAGATTGGAGGGCTGGCCATCTTTAACAGAAAAAAAATAGTTTCTTACATTGTGATTCTATTATTTTTATAATTACAAATATGACACTTTCAGAAGACAGAAATGATGGCTTTATTCATCTTCATTTATCTTTTACTGGAAACAGAGAAATAAGACATGTTCCAATGTTTAAGTTGTAGTTGTTCCACCTGCTAGCAGTATGAATTTGAAAAATTCACAAAACCTTCACTGTCAGTCTCTAAAATGAAAATAATAGTATCTACTTACTAGGATTATAAAAGGATTAAATGAAATCAAAATTACAAAGCTTTTAATACAATATTTTACTTATGTTAAATGCTGAAGTAATGTTATTTACCTTTAGTATGATACTGATAGTAATGAGGCTGGATAAAAATGATGGAAAATCAAGGGACATGGGACAAAAATAGAGTCCAGCTTGAAGGTCCTGTTGAAGGAGTGAAACAAGAAGGGTCAAACACCTCAGAAAGGAAAACTACCCACAGAAACTGTCTTCCTAGACCTCCCCATGTTTGCTCAGGGCCAGAGCAACTTATGACCTTTAAGATTTAGCAGTGATCTCAGATTTTGAAAGCCATCTGTGTGCACTTAGAACCAGAATGACTTGTGACCTTTTAGCTGTAACACTCTTCTCAGATTGCTAAAGCCTTATGTGTCTCCTCTGCCCAGACTGATGGATCTTGACCCTGCTCTCTCATCCATCCATTCTGGCAACACCCTCATAACCTTTGAATCTTTAAAGTTTACCATTAAAATGCACTCTTTGAGCAATGTTTAAAAAAAAAAAAAAGCAGGAGGTAGGGATTTGTCCTCTCTCTCTTCTCTCCCCAGTGACATGGGAAGACAAGGCTCTTCAACCTGGTTTCATCCTGGGTATGATCTGCCTTTTTGGTTGATAAAGCCAAAAGCCTTAGCTACCAGTGATTAAGCCCAAATTACCCATGGAGACAATATAGATTTCCCCAAAGACATCTTGTCAAAGCAAATAAATGATGCTTCCTCATGGCCTAAGTGGTCTATAGTGAGTTTCTAGCCCCCTTCTCGCAGTTCTGAGTCTAAACAATGCCCCTATAAACCTGCCTTATAACTTTCTTTAATGTTGTTTAAAAGTTAAAGTTGATGTTTTTAACCCTGTAAGCATCTCTGAGCAGTATTTTCCAGTGAGGGCTTCGTGTGCTAATGTAGCTTTAGAACAACCAAAATCATGCACACTCAGGCTTGGGTATGTCTTGGTTTTTGCATAAGTGTCCTAACCTCTCTTAACCCTGTGCTTAAGATCTAGACTCACAATGTTTCTTTACAGCCTCCCTCTCTGCTTTACATTGGCTCCGTGTTGTTTGACTTTTTTTTAGAGCAACATAATAAATCACAGCAATAACAGTATAATACATTACCCTAGGCAGAAGCAATGATGGAGCAAAGAAACACTTCCACCAACCTACAACTTGATGACCTAGTGAGTTTATCGGAGTTACAGAGGTCTGAGTCTAGAGTTACTTACCAGAGTGTGGACAACTAATGGGTTAAAGGCTGCTTTCTATTCACATTTGAAGTACAGAAATAGCCCAGTTTCATTCACTCTATACTTAAAATATCCATTGTCTAGACTTCTGTTTTTATTTCAGTTTTTGGCCCCATGAAACTCCTATAATTGAATTTTAATGCATATTTTAATAAGCTTAATGTTCATCAGAGTCACAGTCTTTTTTTATTCTTTTATTAAAAATAGATGATTCTTTTCTCATACAGTATATCCTGATTATAGTTTCCCCTCCGTCTCCTCCTCCAAGTTTTTCCTCACCTACCGTCCCCTTCAGATCCACTCCATTTCTGTTTCTCATTAGAAAAGAACAGCCTTCTGAGAGATAACGACCAAATATAACAAAATAAAGTAGTAAGATGAGGCAAAACTTGCATATTGAAGTTGGACATGATAGCCCAACAGGAGGAAAAGAATCCCAAGTGCAGATAGGCAAGAGTCAGAGCCTCACTCATTTCCACAGTCAGGAGCCCCATAAGGATACTAAGCTAATAGCTATAATATGTATATTATAGACATATATAATGTATTATAATATATGTTCATATATGCAGAGAATCTGTTATAGATTTATAGAGGCCTTGTGCTTGCTGCTGTATGCCATATTCTTCTTATTCAGTTGATTCAGAGGGACATGTTCTCCTGGTATCTTCCATTCCCTCTGACAAAAATTAAATTCTTTCAGTTTCATATTATATAAAAGTAAAACAAAACACTCTTATAGTTTAAAAGATGTATTGCAAAACTATGATATGCTTAGAATGGACATGAAAAAAATCTAAGTCAAAATGTAGTTTTGAGTAAGTATAATGGATTAGAACTTGACAAGCCCCTAGTTTAGTATTCTAGTTCTGTAATTTTAGATGCCTACACTAATTTATATTTTAATACCATCCTTTAAAATATTCTTAATTTATATATTTAATGGAGTATAGTATAATAATTTGATATGTATGTATTGTTTAATTTTTAAATCAGAGTACTGGTATTTCTGTCTTCTTAAACTTTAATAATTATTGTGTGTACATGTGTTTGAACTCACATGTGTCTGCAATGGCATATGTATGGAGATTAGAGGACTCCTCGCAGGTCACTATTCTTTCCTTCTAACACGTTGACCCACAGATTAAATTAAGGTTACATCAGACTTGGGGGCAAGTGTTTTCATTTGCTGAGAGATCTTACAATACCTAATTTTTAAATCTTTAAATTTTATCAAGGGAACTTTGGTGTGATCTCAGCTTTGCTTCTTCTTGTGGACACTTTTAGTCCTCTTTTTATGTCCACCCCCATTTGTTTGTGTCTCGGTCCCTAAGACCTATAAACACTTTCTACCTGGGACCCCCAGTGAGCATACCTTGATCACACACAAGTAGGCATTTCTCATTATCTTCTTCTCCTCTATTAAAATCTTTCCATTTGCATCCTCAATCCTGTAATAACCTGCTTGCAGGTGTCCCTCCTCCCACCTCAGCTCCATTCACTGGAGACTCGAACCCTGGTACAGTTCTAGGGATCCCCTTTAGTCCCATCGATCCAGATTATTCTTTGTCTTATTTTAGCCTACTTCTCCCACTACACCCCAACTGCCTGGGGACTCTGCCTCTTTGTGTAGACAGAATCCTCTTAGCTCTTTCCATATCTCCTCTCAGCTATTTGTCCTAGCTCATCTCTCTTCTCTCCTACCCACTGACCTGCTGAAGTGCGCACTATTAAGAAACCCACAGGTTTCCTAAAATCCAGAGAGGGCAACAAAAACCAAGGGACAGAATACCAACCCAACCAAACAAGGCCAGATATCAACATCTGGAATCACTTTAATTTCCCAACCCCAGATGCCTAGACACCAATGTAAAACCATAAACATTAGCAGCCAAGACAGTTGCCTTCCCCAGAACCCATAACAATCCTACAACAGGCCCTGACAAATGTAATATAGCTGAAGCACAAGATAAGAACTTTAAAATAGCAATTATGAATATTTCAAGGAACTTAGAGAGGATATGAAAAAAATTCCTCAATGAAGTCTGTGAAAATATAAATAGTTGAATGAAATAATGAAAAAATATATGATAAAAAATAGGATGAATAAAGAAAATCCAGATGAAAATAAGACTAGAATGAAAAATTTAGGAAATCAAACACAAACCTCGGTGGTAAGTTTCTTCAAAGGAGTTCAAGAT
Organism: Arvicanthis niloticus; assembly: GCF_011762505.2. Lineage (NCBI taxonomy): Eukaryota > Metazoa > Chordata > Mammalia > Rodentia > Muridae > Arvicanthis > Arvicanthis niloticus. The sequence goes on from NC_047675.1 coordinate 13,445,780, forward strand.
ATGGAAAGAATCTCAGATGTTAAAAACAAGATAGAAGAGATGTATATTTCAGTCAAACAAAGTATGAAATCTAATAACATCCAGGTACAAAACATCTAAAGAACTTTGGGACACTCAGAAAAGATCAAATGTATATAAAATAGGAATAGAGGAAGGAGAAAAAACCCAGGTCAAACACACAGAAAATATTTTCAAGAAAGTCGTAGGAAAAAACTTCATGACTCATAGAAGGGTATTCACCTATGAAGATACAAGAAGTATAGACAACACTGAATTGAGAGAATCACAAAATGTACCTGATACATCATAATAAAAACACTAAGCGTACAGAATAAACAAAGAATACTGAAAACTGGAAGGGAAAAGACCAAGTAACATATAAAAGCAGACTCATTAGAGTAACACCCGACTTCTCAATGGAGACACTGAAAGTCAGCAGGACTCGGACAGATGATCTTCAAATTCAAAGTCTACAGGTGCCAGACCACACTACTATATCCTATGAAACTATCAATCATAATAGAGAGAGAAAGAAAAACATACCATGGTAAAACCAAATATAAGTGGTATCTACCTACCAGACAAGTTATACAGAACATATTAGAAGAAAAATTTCAGTCTAAAAAGGTCAACTGCACCCCAGAATAAACAAGGAAAAACTAATTTTGGAGCAGCAAATTAAAAGGGGTGGGGGAGCAAAACTCATACCGCAAAAAAGAAAATAATAGGAATCATTAAGTACTGCTTATTGATAAATCTAATGGTCTCAATTCCCTAATAAAAGGACACACTCTAACAACTGGATTAGAAAACAGCATATATCCTTTGCTCCATTCAAAAACCGTATCTATCAAGGATACAAATCACCTCAGATTGAAAGGATGGAAAAATGTATTCCAAGCAAACGGACCCAAGAAGCAAGCAGACTATAGGTATTTTAATATCTGACAAAACTAATCAGAAGAGATAGGAAAGGATATTACATACTCAAACATTTATGCACCAAACAAAAGGGCATGTAAATTCACATAAGAATCACTACTACTGCTAAAATCATACGACACGCACACAAATGTAGTAGATGACTTCAGTACTCTTACCCATACATGAGTCATCCAGAAAAGAATTAATCTAAAAATGGAGAAATTAATTAATGTCATAAATCAAATGGACCCAGTGAATATTGACAGAAGATTTCACCCAAACACAAAAGAATACAACTTCTTTATAGCTAATGGAAATTTTTCCAGGATGAATTATATACTTGTACATAAAATAAATTTCAGATATATGAAAATTAACATAATAATCCCCTCTATTCTGTCTGGATACCATCAACAATAGAAACAACAGAAAGTATACAAACTCATGGAAACTAAACTATTCATTACTGAATGAAAAATAGTTCAAGACAGAAATTGAGAAGGAAATTAAAAACATTTTAGAACTGAATGAAAATGAAAACACAACATACCCAAAGCTATACGACACGATGCTAAGAGGCAAATTCATAGCCCTACATAAAAAAATTGAACCATAAGAGTTCTTCCTCTTCTTCTTCTTTGTTTTTTGAGAAATCACTTAGTGAAATTAACTAAAAGGGAGAGCCATGTGTATTAATGAAATTAAGGATGAAAAGGGGCATCACACAAGATTCTAAGAAAATCCAGAAAAGCAAAGGGACATACTTTAAAGATCTGTATTCCTCCAAATTGGAAAACCTAAAAGAAATGGATAAAATTCTTCATATATACCACCTACCAAAGTTAAATCAAGATCCAATAAACATTTTAAACAGACATTTTAATTAATGCATCTAGTGAAATAGATGCATCAATTAAAAGTTTTTTAATCAAAGAAAGTTGAGGGACAGATTGATTCAGAATAGGTTTTTGCTAATAGTCACAGAAGAATTAGTACTGATATCCCTCAAATTATTTCATAAAATAAAATCTACAGTAATATTTCCTGTTCTTTATGAACCCCCTAATTAATGCATAGTCTACACAGAGTAACAAGAAAGAAAAGTACGATTAATATTCCTTAAGAACATAGATACAAAAATTCTCAATGTAATACTTGCATATTGAATCCAAGGATACATCAAAAATATTGTCTACTCTGTTCAAGTTGTCTTCATTGCAGGGATTTTTCAACGTAGGTAAACCAATAAATGTAATTCACCACATAAACAGATTAAAGACAAAAAAACTACATGATCATCTCATTAGATACAGAAAAGGCCTTTGACAAAAATCCAATACCTTTAATGATAAAAGTTCTGGAAAGACTGTGGATTCAAGGGATTTACCAAAAGGCAGTTTACTCCAAGCCCAAACATGAAATTCACTGGATACAAACTCCAAACATTTTCACTGAAATCAAGAACAAGGTAAGGGTATCTACACCAAACCTACTCAATATAGTACTTGAAATCTTAGCTAGAGCAATAGCACAAGTGAAGGAGGGCATACACATAGGAAGAAGTCAAATTATCTTTATCTAGAGCATATGATTGTATACTTATATGCCCCCCTCCATAAAAACCCTCCACCAGGAAACTTCTACAGCTGATAAACACTTTCAGCAAAGTACCAGGATACAAAATTAACACACCCATAAACCAGTACCCTTCCTATAAACAAATAACAGACTGAGAAAGAGTTTTCCATGAAAACTCATGGAAACACCTTTCACAATAACTTCAAAAATAGATCTTGGGATAATGCTAAATAATCAAATGAAGACTTCTATGATTAAAAACTTTTAAGACATTGAAAAAATTGAGGAGGACATCAGAACATGAAAAGATCTCCTATGCTCATATATCAGTAGGATTAATATAGTGAAAATGAGCATCTGAAAGCAATCTACTGATTCAATGCCATCTCCACAAAATTCCAACACACATCTTCACAGAAATTGAAAGAATTTTCAGCTTTATATGGGAAAGAAAAATTTGGAATAGCTAAAATGCTCCTGAAAAATACGAGAACTGTTAGTTGTACCACCTACCACATGGTTTCAAGTTGTGCTGCCAAACTATAATTATACAAATAGCATTATATTGGCATAGAAACAATCACATGTTCAATAGAATAGATCCAGACATAAGTCCACATTCCTATAGACACCTGTCTTTTGGTAAGACAAAAATTCACAGTGAAGAGACAGCATTCTCAACAAATGGTGCGGATCAGACTGGACAGTTTCATGTGGAAGATTGTAATAGATCCTGTTCATCGCCCTTTGCAAAACTCAACTTCAGATGGATCAAGGACCCCAGCATAAGACCATGTCCTCTGAATCTGATAGGAGAGAAAGTGGAGGATAAGTAAGTTTGAACTTATTGGCACAGAAAAGGACTTTCTGAACAGAACATGAATAGCACGGGCACTAAGACCAACAATTAACACATGAGACCTCATGAGACTAAAAAACTTCAGTATGGCAAAGAACAACCTCATACAGAGCAACCTATAGAAGGCAAAATATCTTTATCAATTACATATATGATAGAAGGCCGAGTATCTAAAGTATGTAAAGAACTACAAAAAACCAAACCAAAACAAAAAGGCATACATGCAAAACAAAGCCAATAACCTAATTTTAAAATGGCAGTATAGAAATACAGTTCTAAAGGTGAAACACAAATGGCTGAAAAGAACTTGGGGCAATGTTCGATATCCTTAGTCATCAGGGAAATGCAAGTCAAAATTACTTTGCGATTTCATATCATTTGACTTAATGGTAAGTGTCATGCTGACTCCATTCTACACTTTGATTTCTTTCCCAAAATTCTTGACATTAATTTGTTTCTGGAATGCTTGACAATTGGCTATGGCTAAATATACCAGGAAATTAGTGATATGTTAGTGAAATTGGGTTTAGCTCTTAGGAGTTGTGCTATAGAAGTGATTTATTTTAGTCATGATTCTTGCTTGAAGACCCCTCAGCACCTGTGTGTATAGCTTGGGGTCATACTTTAATACATCTGGTTTCCTTTTCTATTCTAGGTGCAATGATTAGAGTGGTCATTTTGGTTTCCCACAATCCTGTGTATAGGTCCTGCATTGCCTGTATTTTAGTGTTTTAGTATTTAGTGTTTAGTGTAAAACAAATGAGTGTTTTAGTGCCTCATTTGTTTCACCTATCCCTTTTTCTTTTTAAAAAATAACTGATAATTTAATTTGCAAATGTAAAAACCTATATGTGAAGCACCCATCCTAGTATTGCTGAAGAGTTTTTGGGCTTACTTGATAAACATACTTCTAGATCAGCAGTTCTTTGATTGCCTGTTTATGCTCAGTCCCTCCCTCACTACCCAAGCTCATAGCAAAATTTACAATGGGCAAGTGAAAAGACTCAGCTTTTCATTTAATATTCATAAAATATTTGATTTCATTTTCATGGCCATTGCATAATTTTCTCTGCTTTTCAGACTAGAAGGTCTCATTTGGAGATACAGTAGATCCTGGAAGTTGTATGGTGGTTTAGTAGTGGCTATAGCTCAGTTCCCTTTTCTAAAACTCACTTGATTGTCTGAGGTATTTAGACAGTCTTTCTCTAGGATTTTGTTCATTGCAAAAGCCAGTTCCTTTTCATAGGTCTCCAGCAAATTGTTGCCATACAAATAGTTTAGATCAATACCGTTTCTTCCTTTCATATAGCTAATATTCTAAACTTAATTGTCATTGGATGGGGAAAATTGACTAGCACTCATTACCTGGTGATACAGTTGGGATCATTAATGCTCTCCAAAGGCCCCTGTGGTACAGGCTTAAGCAGTCGATAGTCCCTGGTGCTATTGGGAGTTTGTAGAATCTTTGGGATATGGGGCCTACCAGGAAGAAGTTGAAAATGACATTGGAATGCTGGTGTCTTCCTCTTTGCAGCCTTATGGCTGCCTTATGGACAGATTTCCTCTGTCATGTGTTCTGTGTTACAATGTGCCCAATATAACACGCCCAAGTGAATGTGGACTGCAACTTTGACCCGAAATAAACCATTCCTCCATTTAAGTGTATTATTCCTGAAAAAGATAATTTTATGTCACAGCAACACTTTAACAATAACATGCAGACGCTATGCTCTCACTTAGAAGTATATCTGCTCTCATTTTGATTATAAATATTTTTATTTATGGTCAGTAAAGTTGCAAATGAAGCTTTTTAAAATAATTCATTGCTTATTGTAATTTTATTTAATGTTCAAGACTTCTATTTATTTCTGTTATATAAACTGGGAAAATGTTTTCAAACATACTATGTGCTATTGGTAAGACTGATATGATATCAAGAGAAATGATAAATCTTAATTATGAAGACAAAGTGTTATAGATTGGTTTTCTCTTGTATATTAGTCAGTTAATGCTGGGATAAGAACATAATTTAAATCTTATAAATTTGAAATTTAAGTTTCATGTGTGGAATAGTGGTCCCGTATTTTTCTTAAATCATCTATGTTCAGGTTTGGTGCTATCCTCTGTAAAACAATTCACTTAAAAATGTTACATCCAGCCGGGCGGTGGTGGCGCACGCCTTTAATCCCAGCACTTGGGAGGCAGAGGCAGGCGGATTTCTGAGTTCGAGGCCAGTCTGGTCTACAGAGTGAGTTCCAGGACAGCCAGGGCTACACAGAGAAACCCTCTCTCAAAAAACCAAAAAAAAAGAAAAAAGAAAAAAAGAAAAAAAAAAGTTACATCCAGTACCCTTCACCCTGTTCCCCCTCCACTTCTGCTACTGGGAGAAGGGCTGATATTGGGACGTAAAGTGAATACATAAATGAATTAAAGAAAAGTAAAAATATATTGATTTATTATTGTTCATGAGTTCATTGATGAAATTCATTATGACCAATGACATGTAATTGCCATTATTCCTAATGGCTTTGCCAACCTGCCCATGGACTGTGTTGTATATAATAATGAATTTTGAAAATTGAGACTTTTGAAAATCTTGATTTTTATTAGAAAGCAGCAACTTCATAGCATATCCTACAAATAAAACTGAAATACAACTGACAAAACAAATTAAAAGGCTAGATCCATAATCCAGTGATTGCTCAGATTATTTTTAATCATTCACTTGTGGCCTCATTTCATACACATCTTTTTTTTATATAATTTATTTCCATTTCAGATGTTATTCCCTTCCCCTGTTCCCCCACCCCAGAATTCCCCTATCCCATCCCCTTTCCTCCTGCTTCTATGAGGATGTGCCTCCACCCACCCACTTCCACCTCCTCGCCCTCTAATTCCCCACACACTGGGCATCACACTGGACCAAGGACCTCCTCTCCCACCTATGCCTGACAAGGCCATCCTTTCCTACATATACAGCTGGAGCCATGGGTCCCTCCCTGTATGCTCCCAGGCTGGTGGTTTAGACCCTGGGAGTTCTGGTTGGTTGGTATTGTTTCTCTCCCCATGGGACTGCAAACCCCTTCAGCTCCTTCAGTCTTCTCTCTGACTCCTCCTTTAGGAGCCCCATGATCAGTTCAATGGTTAGCTGTGAGCATCTGCCTCTGTATATGTCAGGCTCTGGCAGACCTCTAAGGAGACAGCTATATCAGGCTCCTGTCAGCATGCACTTCCTGGCGTCCACATTAGCGTCTGCCTTTGGTGACTGCACATGGGATGGATACCCAGGTGGAACAGTCTCCGGATGGCCCCTCCAGAACAAGAAAACATTGTAGACCATAGCTGAGCAAGTTATTTTGTGGTCACATTATGTGAGTCACACTTGAGTTCATCTCTCCTAAATTACTCCATTTATTTCAGCTGTCTTAAGTAACATTTGGCAAAGTGAAAACATCAGAGGATCATGATTTCATGTACTTAATAAGTATTTATTAAGTTCCATTGTATTCTAGACTATGTTGGTTCTAGGATTACTGCAGTGAACGTATTAATCAGGAGCACATTTAATATGTTAGACTTGTAAATGCCACCCCGCCTCTTCTAATGATTGCAGTTTAAAAGGAATGGGGCAGGCAAGAGTCAGAGTACTTGTTGCTCTTGCAGAGGAGCGAGATTTGGTCCAGAACACCTACATGGGAACTCATAACCACCTGTAATTCCAGTTCCAGGGGATCCTACACTCATTTCTGACCTGCTGAGTCACCACGCATGCACGTAAAACACATAACGTAAATATGGCAAAAACACTTATATATTAAAAAAACCTATAAAATATATTTAAAAATATTAGGAACATTAAACTTGTCTTAATCAGCGCAGACATTGCAGAAAATACATAATATTATAATTCTTTTTTGGCAAGTTCTAAACTATAAATACAAAGAGGAAAATGGAATCACTAACTGAATGCTTGGTATTTCAGGTCAATACATAAGACATCCTGAGTAATGTCCTTAAGTATATTTTATGTGCCCCGCTTATCTGAAGGGCACTCGAAGAACTTAATATCTTTTTATTAAAAACAAAATGTGAATGGCACCCTGCCTCTTCACATCTTTGGATTAGGTGAAGAAGCAATACAGTTGCAATAAGTATAAGCAATACAGTTCTCATATAGTCCTTCTTATATAGTCATATTGTTCATTTGATAGTTTTTTATTCTTTCAAATATTTATTATCCAGTTTGAGCTTTCCTATGGTGACACATATAAATGTGGAAGTTCAGTTGATCTCCATTAATACCTCAGAGCATACACATACACATGAAATAGTCTTGAGCAGTCTATTATGTAGAGCAGATAGTGAAGGCAAGGATTAAGTATCAGACTTCTTAGTAAAATGTTGTTTCAGGAGACTGTGATAAGGACAAGAGAACATAATCTGGTTCATCTTGAGAGAGTCCTGTATTCAAATTTATAACATTTAATCTCAGTTTAATATCATCCTTATAGCTTCTCCAGGCGTTTGAGACTGGATGGTGCAATATGAACACCTCTGTACAATGTATTTTGGTTAGACATTCAAATTTTCTTTTTCCATTTTGAAAAGTTATACAAGTGGTAAATAAATACCTTCTTTCATGTTATTTAGATATTTAGATAATATGAGCTTTATGGAATAAAAGTACACCCATCTCCCCAGGGGTAGTCATTTAACCATTCATTATATCTTTCTAGGCTTTTAGAGGTATTCAGTTATCTTTATGTGCAGTTGGAGACATTATATATTTAGTTTTTAATCCTATTTTGGTAACAGTTAGGGTCAAGTTACATGTGGGATGTCTTACTATATATCATTACAATTTTTAGATCTCTCTTACTTCAAACATTTGACCCTAATACAAGCATAAGATATATTAATATTTCAAAACTTAATAACATAGCTATTTTTGTTATGTTGAGAGTGAAAACATATTTAGAATTTTACTATTTATCAGAATTTTATCTCTTTTAGTTTTTATTATGAACCCCAAATTTAAAGCTTTTATAGGCATTGCCATTCATCATTTAACATGCATCACAAATTTATTAAATATGTGTAATACTTACATATTAAGAAAGTCCTGAAGAAGAAATTTATAATAATTTGTCCAATAAGAGGATTTAAGTGTATAGTACTTAGAGGTATTTATCTTGTACATGTGTGGGTATTTTTATGCATATACATGCATGCACATGTGAGTTCTAGAGTGTGTTTGCATACATACATAGATGCACATGTGAGTATGTAGTTTGTTTCTGTACATACATGCATGCACATGTGAGTTTATGGATGTGTTTCTGCATATACATGTATGCACATGTGAGTAAGTAGATGTGTTTGTACACATGCATGTGTGTACATGTATGCGCTATTATTGTGGTCAGAGAACACTCTTGGGCATTGTTCCTAGTCTTTTTTACAATTTTTGAAGTTGATCTCTTGTTATTCAGAGCTGCACTTGCTAGCCAAGCTTGGCAATGGGCTGGGAGGGATTCTCCTGTTCCTGACTCAGGTCTCTCTGTGACACTGTGGACTACAGATGTTACTGTGTACTTATTTGGGTCCTGAAGATCCAGAGTCAAGTCGTCATCCTTGGATGACAAGTACATTACCCACTGAGCATCTCCAGGCTGAGAATTATTTTGATTAACATAAAGCATTTTATATAACTTTTCCTGTTACCTTTGATTAAAAAACAGATTATTTCTTTCAGAATCTCTTTTAGAAGGAAATCATTACCAAAGCCCATTTATCTAGTGTAAAATTTGTTAGTTTAACAATGCTTTAATGACTCCTTGGAATGTTATTCTATATAAACAAATGGCATTTTAAGGGTTCTTGAAACAGTTATTAGAGCACCAAATACCATTTCAATAGGTTTTAAGAAAATAATAATATTTAAGGTTGTAAATATGTACTTAATAGGCCTTTTGGTATATCTCCCAGTAACTAGAATCCACACATATACATACAAATTGTTAAATTAGGCATGCCAAGAAATAAAAAGATTAAAAATAGAACTAACAATAGCACAAAATAAAATTTATTTATAAAGAATCAGAGCAGCCAAAAGTTTTGGGGAATTCTCAGGACAGATTCCATTTTATTCCATTCTGTCTTAACATAGAGTGGCATACAAGCAGCCGCATGGACACAGTTGTGAACACACATAGCACATTGCATCAGCAACATGTAAGGTGTGTGTCTGTCTTTGGAGGGAACTCTTGGGTGATCTTTAAGGCTGCCTTTTGATTTTCTGCCAGTCTGTTTCATCATTAGATACTCTCTATCTGTTTACGTAAGGTTGCCATACCAGAGCTCGGTTCCTTCACTTCTCAGTTGTCCTCAAGAAGAGAAGATGGGTTAGTACCCTGGGCCAGCCAGCAAGTCCTTCTGTGATGAGTTCCTGAGGGAGGGGCACTGGGGGTGAGGAAAGCTGGGATCAGGTCTTCCATATCTGGTGGCTTATGTCAAACAAGTTTATTAAGTTTGTCAAGCAAGTTTATTAAATTTATTAAGTTTATTAAATACAGCATCTTATATGTGGTTTGCAGTAGGGAAATGGACCAAGATCAGCAGAGAGCCAAGTCAATGTTGGGAAGAGAATGCAAGATACGTTAGACACAGCTGCCTTAGAATTTTAATCACAGCCCTTCATGGGGGAAAGCTAGGTTCCTAGGAACCAAAATTTTGAGGCTCTGGCCCTTGCCCTAGACCAATCTATCCTTGGTCAAGGATACAAAACCTGTGTTCCCTTGACCTTTCAACAAATCCTCCGGGAAAACCTTGGGTCTTCCTGGCTCCCAAAGGATTAGAATGTCCTTCTTTCTGTCTTCTGAGCCTTGAGTTCATTGGGCCTGTCTGAGCATGGCCTCAGAAGTACTGGAAATATTGCACTGTCTGACAGAGGTCAGAACAAGGCTCTTGTTCCCTGTGTAGCTGGAGGAAAGTTGTTCTGATGATCTGTGTACCTCTGCAAAGGTCTCCATTCCTTACTACAGAGCCATTCCAGTTGGTACCTCACATGAGACAGCATGGTGTGGCTGCCACTCCTGTCAAACAAATAGAAAGTTGAAGCAATATGCTCTAAGTTAAGACATTGTCTAAAGGTTCTTTTTCATGCAGCAGCTGAGAAAGTGCATAGTCAAGTGTCCAATTGTCTGTACTCATTTTGTGATTCTTGTGTATTTTGTTGCTTTTGAGCAGTGTGGTTTGCCAATGCCTTAGAATGGTTTCCATGACTGAGAAATAGAAGACGTCAGTTTTGCTTGTTGTCAAGATAATAATGCAAGAGAACTTGGAAGTTTAAATGTTTCAGTATAAAAAAGTGTAACTGAATATAAAGTGTATGGCTCTGGGATGTGTGAGCTACTGAAACATAGCTGAGTTTCTTTATATTGTATGGGGTGTGTGAGCCTTACTTGTGTGAGATATTCGAAGTGTGATCATTTTACTGGTAATTGCTTACTAAGTATTAGCATAGGTAACATGGTCTAGACTTAAGAACTGTACTTAGATCTGTTTGTCATTGATGACTAATTGAACTGTCAGTTAGGCCTTGTCTTCACAGCATGTTGGCGGCTAGAATGCTGGTTTTGATGGTAGGACAGCATTTGGGATTCTTTTATGCTTCTTAAGAATCTTTTTTGCTCCTCTCTTACTGAAGTTTTTACCAGGGATCAATAGGGTCATTCAGAAATGAAGCTGAAAATTACATTGTTGGTTACTGCATCTTCATTTATTTAGAAATTTTCATCATATATCTGGGTAAGAGTGACTTAATTTGATGAGTTTTCCTTTTTCTTTTAGGCTCAGTTTATGAACCTCTTAAAAGCATTAATCTTCCAAGACCTGATAATGAAACTCTATGGGACAAGTTGGATCATTATTACAGAATTGGTAAGCACTGATGACTAGTATTCACTGTTCTGTAGTCATATTTCAATGTTTTGTTGAGTTATTATTCTATAATTTGATGGGGGTAGTTTCTTTGCATAAGTACCTGGATATTATAGATAGTTATGTATCTATACTGGACTGTAAAAGGGAATCCACAGGTCATACCTGACCCATAAATAATTTTATGTTACCGACATATTTTAGTATTTTAACTTTTCTAAGTATTAATAGATTATATGTATGTATGTATGTATGTATGTATGTATGTATATATGTATGTATTTTGGTATTTTCAGACAGGATCTTTCTGTGTGGTCCTAGCTGTCATGGAACTCTCTGTGTAGACCAGGCTAACTCAAACTGACAAAGTCTTCCTGCCTCTACCTCCTGAGTATTGGGCACTCAGGAGGTAGAGTACTACCACAAAATTTTAATAGGCTTTAGTGGTGGTGCACAAAAAAAGGTGTGCACCACAACACCAATTTTAATAGGCTTTAGAACTTGAGTATGATTTTGTTTTGGTTAATGAACAAATGTTTCATATGAGTAAAGCTTGGTCGTTTGCATGTGGTTAGTTTCTAACTCACTGAAGCAAAAGACACAATCTCAGGCTACTTCTCCTGTCAGCAGGATCAGTTCCTCCAGTGGGTTTGGTTTGTTTGATTTTAATTTTTGTTTGTCCAGGATCAATGTGGCAAATGTAAGCGACTTTGAAGTATATGTGAATGGAATCCTCCTTTTTTTATCAGACCATGAATTGGAATGTCTATTGATTTTTTTTTTCAACTTTGCTTCTTCTTGTTGCATTATGGTAAAGAACATAAAATTTCATTCATCTCCCAAAAAAAATGGTTTTCTTTTTTGTCTTTTCAACCTCATGTAAGCTTATTTTCTACCAGGATTTTGGTCTGCATTCTCATAGTGCACTCTCTGTTACTTTATAGCAATAACAATCTAAAGAGGACTAATTGTGGTTTTAAAAGAAATGGCCAATATTTACTTTTGCCCTGTTGGTCCCTGGGGGACCAATTCTTTGCCATGAGAAAGATAATAAATGCTCTGGAAAAGATTAGTTTATCCCGAGAATGCTGAGTGTAGCTTGGCGTACCTGACGTCAGCATCCAGGAGGTGGAGACGGGAAGACCGTGAACTGCAGACTAGCTACATAGTAAGGTCTTGTCCTAGGAAATAAACAAAGAACAAAACAACAACGTGTTACGAGTGTCAGAGCTGGGGGAAGGGAGTCGTGGGGAGCAGAATGACACTTTCTTCCAGGCACAGCACAGCTGGTGCACTCTTGAACTTACAAGAGTTGTATAAGATTAGACATTTAACACCCTGTCATGGAATGGAGTGGGCCCTGTGGGACCTCACCCCTGCCTGAGGATTTGTACTTGGTTGATAGGGGAGGGAGAGACATTTCAGTCATATATTCATGGGTCAGGTGCCAAGTAAACCTTCACCTTTATTCTTGTAGGCAACTTTAATGAATGTGTGAGGGAGATATAAAGGAGAAGGAGGCTAGTTGGGAGAAGGTAATGTTGAACATGATCAAAGTACAGTGTGTGTATACATCAAAATATCATAATTAACCCATTATATATAACTGACATATGCCTTTACATTGTTTAAATGAAAAATGGTAAGAAAAGAAGAAAGTTGTTATGTCTTAATTTAGATTACATTGATCGAATGTATTTTAGGAAAAGTGTTTGTTTAAAATTTGACAGAAAATAACATATACTTTAGGAAACATAACAATGTAGTGTGGTGTCTTTATTTTCCTGGAATGTGACCCCATCAAAGAGAGGAAAGCACCGATTTCAGAGCTTTGCTGTGTCCACACTCATTTCCCCGTTGCCATCCTTGCTATATAAAAATGGAGCTTTACATTTGAAATTTAAACATATTCCTCACCTGTACAGTTCAGTAAGAGAACTTCCTTTGGCAAATTGCAGTGGTCAGTGAAGTATAGGGCTCTGGTCTGTCTGTGGTCTCCCTCCTTCCTCCCTGACCTGTTAGTTTCCAGAATCCAGTAGGACTGGCTTTATAACTTAGAAAGTCATTTATTGTGCATTTGCTTTAAGTTTCTTACTTAACTTAGTTTAGCAAAAATATTATAGTCCTATTTTTTAGCTAAGCTTTTCTTCTCCTTTTTGTCTGATACTATCTTAACAAGGTTTGTATCATATGCTAACATTAACCAGCATAAATCCAAACTTTTAATACTCTAGTGGTTGAAGGCTTTCTTCACAAGTATAAAGACAACTACTTGCAGTGTGGATTTGCACTTGGCCAGAGTGACATGAAGCAGTTTAACATCTTCAAAATTTTATGCTAAAGCTAAGTTAGAAATAATGAAACTTTCAAGAATAGGATGAAGAAACCAAAAGAAAGGATTGATTGTGCATTCATTCTTTGTCTTTGTAGTCAAGTCAACGATGCTGATATATCAAAGTCCAACCACAGGTCTCTTTCCTACTAAAACTTGTGGTGGAGATCAGAAGTCCAAAGTGCATGAGAGTCTGTACTGTGCTGCGGGTGCCTGGGCCTTGGCGCTAGCATACAGGTGAGCTGGTATCTGTTATCATAGTAACTCCAAGTGGACTAGCTTTATATAATTAATGCTTTAAAGAACCCTACAAAATGATTTTGGAGATGATTTGATAAATTCGAGTATAGAATTTGTCAAATTCTGTATATTAAATTACATAATATATCATTAACTCTGAAGTGTCTGAATGTAGTTAATGTTGTTTTTTGGTTATATAAGAGAATGGCCTTTTTTTTTTTCCCTCTCTAGAGATACTTCTAATGGGTATAGGGTAAATACTCATGAAGTTTGTAGCTTTCAGATAGTGAAGAAAATTGATATTTAGCTCTGGAATACAAAAGAAGATAGTATTAATAACTGGTGAATCTAGGTAAAGAATAAATGATTATTCATTGAGGTATTATTTTATCTGTTTTGCACATTTTAAAGTTTTGAAATAGTAGAGGGACAGAAAATTGTTTTAAAAAATTATATGCAACAGAGGGACTAAAGTCAGCCACCAACCTTCCCCAGAGACCTCAGAAGAGAATTGAGTCTTACATTCATTAACCATGCAGATTTCAGGGAAGGAGGAGAATCAGGACTAATGCACTATGTGTTTACTTTATTGCCTACATCTGCTCAATGATCTGACAGTCTTGAATAATTTACTTTTTCTGACATTCAGTATCCTATGTATATGAGATCTATAGAAATAAAATTTAGTATACTTTATTTAAGGAGGCATGGGATAATTTTTATCAAGTGGCAGTGATCTACAGATATTTCACTTAAGTGAAACAATGGATGAGTGTCATGCTTAAGTTTTAGCTATAGTTATTTCTGGTTATCTCATCTACCTTTTAAAGCCATTCATAATTAAAAGACTTTTTTTTCTCCCAGGAAGAATATCTTAATCTAGTTTAATGGTTAGATTTTAACTGTTATTTTTTAAAAGCAAGAGAGGTAAAATATGACCAATTCATTTTTAAATGAAAACCTGAGCCTGTGACACTTCATATGCCATCTGTGTCATTGGATGGGTATGTGTTTAGTTGAGGGAATCTTTAAATACTAACATGCGGGGCACAGCAAAGAAAGTGTGTGTGTACCTTAATATTTGCTCTTTTGATTCCAACTGGGAGTTCTAGATTATAAAGAGATAGGTTGCCTGCATTTTGTAACAGTGAATTTAAAATGATCGTGGGTGATTTTTTTTCTAATATATAAATAAGCTTTAAGTTTTAGCCAGATCATTTTAGAAAATTCCCTCCCCCAAAAATTGACTCACTCCCGCAAAGCAAGGAAAAGGTCGTACAAGCTTTAGCATGAGGTTTTTAATTGCAGCATTTGTACATCTGCTGGGAAGATGAAATTTCACTGACAGAATTGGTAGATGTCACCAGAACAGAGGATTAGCCAGTTAGTCAAATACTTAATTATCAAAAGCTCTACTCCTTTTTTAAATGCAATTCCAATTTGTTTCCTGAGTTATCTCTCTCACCCAGGCGCATTGATGATGACAAGGGAAGGACCCATGAGCTGGAGCACTCGGCCATAAAGTGTATGAGAGGAATTCTCTACTGCTATATGCGCCAGGCTGATAAGGTAAAGCACATGGGCCGAAATGCTCATATCTTTCTAAAGGATTAATTTAACCAGTACTGCAGTGCCATCTTCTGAAGAATGTGCTTTGAAAAGGTAAGGCCACATCCTAGGACAGTCTCTGTAGTTCAGATCAGCCTCCCCTTCCTAGCCCAAGCCTTTGAAATCCTGAAACTGACATAATGACGTCAGTGTGAGACGATTAACAATTTTTATTTAGACTCGAATTTGTGTTCTAGATTTGTTTCCTCTTTGATAAAGATTCATATTCTTGGGAAACTACAAATATTCATAGTTCTAAACAACTTATTATTTAAAGAATACCCTTGTCAACCTTAATTTTGGATGTGTGAATTTCTATGGCAAAAGGGAATTTTGAAAGTATAATGTCTCAGTCAGGCACGGTGGCACACATCTTAGTTCAAGCACTCGGGAGTCAGAGGCAGGAGGATCTCTACATTCTAGTTCAGCTGGTCTACAGAGGGAGTTCCTAGACAGCCAGGGCTATATAGAGAAACCCTGTCTCAAAACCCCAAGAAGTATAATGTCTCATTCATTTGCATGCAAAGAAGCCAGGAATTACAGCTTTCGAAAACAGAACCTTATAGTGTTACGTGGAAATGAAAGAACCAATACATCTGCTGTGGTTTGTCTAAACTGTCAAGTTCTAGACAAATATAACACATTGGTCCCTTTACTTACCTACTGTGTTGAATCCCTCATTCCTCACGCTGTGTTCACATATGGACTCCAGTGTGTCATTTCCTAAGATTACAGCAGGTATAATGATTCTCTCAGGACTCAGAAGTTCTTAGTCTGTGCTTCATTATAGCATAAACAGACGAAACATGATTGGGTAGAGGTGCCTGGCAGTGTGTAGGAGACAGGCCAGCTCCTCAGAGCAGCACATGGGAGATGCTGTTGCCAAGCTTGCTCATTTTTTTTTAACTCAAGGTTTTGTGTGTGTGTGTGTGTCTGTGTGTCTGTGTGTGTCTGTGTGTAGGTACACTCCGCCTAAAACCCAAATTTTAGACTTCCAAGAGAAGACTGGGTATAGTCTAAACCACACCGTTTTTAGACATGCAAGCCACTCTTTTGAGAGAGGAATGGAAGCCCTTCCAAAGTGCAGGTTAGCACATGGGCCAAGGCTTACATCTGTAAACATTGTTTTCTGAATTGTCAGCCGCAGACTTACTGTACTTATTTTTCAAGACAATCTCTACAAGTGGCTACACTGGCTTCTCACACTCCAGTTGTGTTGTTTTACATAAGGTGACTTTCCACATATTTCTGGTTTTTTATCTGTAAAATATGAATCCCAGGAATACCTGCTTCACACAGTTCCTGTGAGGAAAATGAAGTGGAGTATAAAGAGTTCTTGGGATCCTGGTCCTGCAGGCTCCATGTTTTCCCTCTCCCTGTAGACCATGCCATTCAGATGTGTCTCCAGCTTCTTCACTTGCACGAAGACACAGAAGTGATACATTGTTTTAACTGCTACTTGGAAATAATTTTCAAATGTGGAAGCAGATCTTTGTAAGATCTATCTCTGAAGTCATAACCTTAAAGTATATTACATGTTGCCAACAGAGTATGACAGTATCATTAGCTGGAAGAAAAAGTGTACTTGATACTAGCTGAAAGGGAGGCATCTAACAAAGGCATCACATGTCTACTGAGATCGATTTTCTAGATACTTGTTGCAAAGATTGTGTAGATGCTAAAGGAGAAGTTGCATGTTTAGATTGCTAGAATTAAACTAGTATGGCATACATTAAACAGATGTAATTATGGTTATTTTTTTCAAAGTGTGATAAAAGTTTTCAAAGTTCACTTTCCAAGTATCCTTTCATGCATGCCAAGTATTTTTATAAGGTCAGCATTTCTTTTTAGGAAGTATTGTAAGATCCTTGAATTTCATGTGCTTAGTAGACAAGCTGACAGACATAAATTGGGATTAACAAATGGAAGGCAGTGATATAATGATGTAAAGTTCTCTTTCCCACTTTGTGGCATGATTAGCTGGAAGGTAATGGCACTTTATAAATATTCTTCACATTTTCCACATAGTTACCACAGTTAGATTGTCTTTTAAGTTCAGCTTGAGTTTAACTTAAACTATTCAATTATAAAGAACCAACATCCACCAGATTATAAAAAAAAAAAGAATTAACATCATTTTCATTAACTCATAATGTAAATCTATTATTAATGTAGACCATTAAATCATTTTAGATTTTTATTTTGCTAAAATTTCTTCTCTGCAGGAGACACAAACAATGTCTACCTCTCTTTTTAGAGCCCTGATGACAAGCTGAAGTACTCCAGTAAAGTTTACTGTGGGGAATCCATGGGTTTATTAGGTTAATGTATAGAGCAGTGGGTGAGGGACTATGGATGGGTATATGTAGCTCTGAAGCAGCCATGCTTGAAGGTCTGCACCAACATGAATGATGACTCTCTCTTGGCCACATAGATGGAGCCTCTTCCTAGTTTGTCCCAGCCTATATATTTTATTTTCTGAGTTTATTTGCAATCAGGGTAGAATTCATAGAACTAGCTGACTGGGATTTGGAGTTAAATGCTTCTTTCATGGGGATCCCATGACTCTTTTCTCCTTGTACCTACTCAGTTATTGGCTGCCAACAGTCAACAAGCCTAGCTGTGATGATCTTTTCTAAGATGACACTGCTAAGCTCATGAAGATGGTGACTTAGAGAATGGGCCTAGACAATATTGTCTGTACCACAATTATGTCAGTTTCAAGTATTCATATTATCATAACCTGTCTTGATACCTACATCTTTCTGGAGTAGGAAAGTGGAACATATTACTGTAATCCACATGGAGTATGAGGGACTGATTCTGAGATTGAACATTATACCTAGATTTGTGTCTCTTACTGTATGTTCCATGGACTTTTGCTGGAGAGATGTGAAAAGACATCTGCTACCACAGAAAGGATATAAACAGCAAAACAAAGTATAGTTTCACCAAAGTCCGACTTGGCAAACCTATGACTTTACTGTGCTTGCTTCCATGGATGAAAGGTTACATAACAGCATAGGTGACTCCAAAGTAGCCACACCACCAAAGAAAATCTTACTTGAGCATGGATGACAATTCTCCTGTAGCTACAGAGAGGGAACCATTCTTCAGTTAACCTTTTCCACTCTATGTACTCCAGCATCAGCTTCGGCCACAGGCCACAGAGAAGGCGTACAACTGTGAAGGAGATGTACAATGGAGTCACAACAATCTCACCGGAGGGTTAAGCAATCCTCTTCATAGGAGGCAAAGGTGACAGGCTGGATCTTGGATCTTCTTTTTGTTGTTGTTGTTTATTTGCTGTTTGTTTTGAGACAGGGTTTCTCTGTTGTATTGTGGTTGTTCTGGAACTCACTCTATTGACTAGGCTAGCTTTTAACTCCCAGAGATCCACCTGTACATACGTCACATGTGCTGGGATTAAATATGTGCACTACCAAGCCCAGAAACAGGCTGGATCTTACAGGTCTGTTTCAGGTAGCCACCAATGTTCTGATGAAGGTAGTTGTTTAGTTTTATGTTTGTTTCTGTGATAAAATATCTTGAAAAAAGCCACTTGGAGGAGAAAAGGTTTATTCGGCTGTCAGTTTCTAATTATAGTCCATTATTTTGGGAATGTCAAGGCAGGAAGTCAAACAACAAGTCAAACCATGCCCACAGTTAAGAGCAAAGAGAATACTCACTCCCTTGCCTATTAATCCCGCACAGCTAGCTTTCACTTGTCATGCTGTTCAGACCCCTGTCTACATGATGGTGCTGCCTGCAGTGTGCTGAGTCTTCCTACTGCAATTAGAAATCAAGGCAATCCCGACAGATACTCCCACCGTTGGGGTTCTAGAGCCTGCCCACAAACCATACAAACATTGATGTCAGTCAGACAGGGATGGTTTATTGAACAAACACCAAAAAACTGATTGACAGCTTCAGACTTGGGGGCTGAAAACCGTGTACCAAACACTTCTCAGAGCCAGTTTATAAAGGCTAAAACAGCAAAAGCCACAGTGAGCGTATATGCAAGTGCGTGAAGCGCTGCTGAATACTCGGTAGGCCCTGACTCCAGCCATTCAAGACAAAACATAATAGTTCATATTATCTTTAACTTGATGGATCCTAAGTGAAGCTTGTGGTTGTAGAAGTTCTTAAGACTAACAAGCCTCATCACATATAGAACATAACAAGGTATGTGGTCAAGTTATGTTTCCATGTCAATATCTAGTAGGCATATTAGAGCAACTATATGAAATAACTTCTCAGCATGGAACAAAATGTCTACAGTTATGCTGGCAGGGCAGGCCTCACCCACAGGCCAGCCTGATGTAGGTAATTCTTCCTTAAGGCTCTTGACAAAAGATCCTAGGATTTTTTCCCAGTTTGAAACCAGCATAGTGATAAGAGTAGAAGAAAAGTAACCTATACTTCACACTTCTTATTATTTCTCTTCCTGCTGGATAAGCCATTTCTTTGTGAATCTATGGATGTATGAATATTGTTTTATTGCATGTGTGTGCCAGGACACATGTGTGAAGGTCAGAGCACAACTTGCAGAAGTCCTTACTTCCCACCAAACAGGGCACAGGAATGGAATTCAGGTTGCTTAGCCCAAGCACCCTTACCTGCCTGAGCTATCTCTTCTGCTATGAGCATATGTTTATTAGTGTGTGTGTGTGTGTGTGTGTGTGTGTGTGTGAATGTACCCTGGTGCATGTGTAGAGGGCAGAAGACACCTGACCAGAATCAGTTCTCACCTTCCACCATGATTCAGGGTCTGTCTTGTTGGCAAGGTCATTTCTAGGCCTTTAAATGGTGAAATAATTACCTTTTCACCTTTTTCTTTTCCATTAAAGAAAAGGGTATTTGTAGTATGAATGTGCTGTTTGGCCTTAAGTTATGATCTTCATCTTCTGAATTAAAATTATAATATAGAAAGTGTAAGCTTTACTTCTTTCAATGGACCGTGCTTCTTGGTGTTCTTGGAAAAACACCAGCTAAAAGATATTTTACATTTATTTGGAAGTTGACATGGTTGCGTGGAATTGTCCTTGATTTGTAGGATATAAAACAGTATCATCTTTTTTTATTATCTTACCTGGGCTGTTGGCTATTAATGTCTTCCTAATATTCTGTTTGCTCTTGTCCTGGCTAGTTTTATGTCAGCTTGACACAACTGGAATTATTTGGGAAAAGGAACCACAATTAAGCAAGTGCCTCTATCAGATTGGCCTGTAGGCAAGTCTGTGATGTACCGTGGTCTGGTGTTCCTGGTTCTATGAGAAAGCAGGCTGAGCAAGCTACAAGGAGCAAATGAATCAGCAGCACTATCCATGGTCTCTGCACCAGGTTGGTGTCCAGCTTTCTGCCTGGACTTGCCATTGACCATAATATGAAGTGTAAATGAAATCAACCCTTTCCTCCCCAATTTGCTTTTGGTCATGGTGTTTCATCACAACAGTAGAAACCTGGTAGACAGCTCTTTTTTATCGTTCTTGTGGAGAAGACACACCGAGCTTCACAAGTGACGTGTAGTTAGTTAACTTGGAGGTCTTTATGGTGGGTATGCCTTCTGCTTCATTTCATTTAAAATGCTGCTTGGTAGTTTCTATTCAATTAGAAATACACTGAAATTTTGTAAAATTTGTTCTTCCAGAACAGTTAACAGGATAGTATGATTATTTTCCTCTAGATGCGTGTTATAAGGCTATAAATTAAGAATGGATGACAAACTAACTATCCCAAATAAGCAATTTATTTACAACACAAGTAAAATAAAATTCTGATATAGTTTAGAAAAATTTGCTCTAATCATTTTCTTGATCTTTACTTGGCAAATGCTAAGTAGCCTATAAAATACTAATTAATGTACTTTGTTTCTTGACTGTTTTCAAGAGTACATTTTGTTTGAAGTTGACATACAGCATACCTCATTAATTTTCAAAGCTTACGGAATTTGAATATTTTTTCTGAAATCTTAAATTGCTTGTCTTTTAACAGCTTTGAAATGCAAAGCCATTATATAACTCCCCATGAGAACATCTTTAATCATGTAGTGGTTAGTTTTCCCCTGACACTGTGGTTAGAGATAAACTCTCCTGCTGGGTTCTTGCATGTCTTGAAGACAAACGACAAGCATCATTTTGTCAGCTGCAGCAGTGGCTTCATTAACCTGACAAAACCTTGTCCTGTTAGATCCCTCTTAAATGGGTGTACTGGTTAGTTGTCAGCTTGACACAATAGAATCACTTGTTATGAGAGAGCCTCTATTGAGGAATGAATTTTTCTCCAACAGTTTGGTCTGTGTTTAATGACTAATGTGGTCGGGCCCAGCCCACTTGGTTGTCTTCACACCTGGGGATGTAGTCTTTGACTATGTAAGAAAGCAAGCCAAGCAAGCTATGCAGAGCCAGGGGGTGAACAGCAATCCCTTCTCTCTGCTCCAATTTTTGCTTCTTGTTTCCTGTCCTGACTTCTCTCAATGTTGGCCTGTAACCTGTAAGGTAAATAAACCCATCTCCCCTTCACCAACCTGGTTTCTGTCATGTTATACCATAGTACCACAAGAACAAACAAGGTCAGAAATAGTTGCCAGAGAGTGGGGTTGTTGGTGTGTTAGACCTGATCATGTTTAAGAGAAGACTTTGGAGGCATTTAGAGCTTTTGGCTCACAAGGCCACTGAACGATCAGAGTTTAATGAGCTGTTTTTTGAGGGACTTGAAGACAGAAGTATTGAGAGAAATGTTGATTAGGGAAGCCTGCCTTGTGACTCTCATAACGAAGTTTGAGAGTTCCCTAAAGACTCTCAAGGGGCTATTCCTGGGATATATGTCAGCTAAGAAATTGTGGACATGAGACTTGGTGTGCTGTAGATACTGACTGCCAGGGCTGAAACCTCAGCTGTTGCTGAGAGAAGACTAGATGTACAGTGGGAAATCTTCTGAAGCGTTCTTCTCAAGTTCAGGAACAGAAAAAACTAGGACGGTAGGGAACATGAATTTTGTTTCCGTTCAGTCATATTTTTGGTTAGGACTCTAGAGTAATGTTCATTTCTTTGAGATCATAATCATGGCAGTAAGAGCATGACTTTTGTTTGTGTGGTTTCAGGGTATCGCTTCTGTTGTGTGAGAACAGAATGTCCAACTTTTCTATGTTTCTTAGCTACTGTGTAAATGGAAAGTAGAATCCCCAATCATTTCTTAATTTTGTAACAGACTCTCTTATCCTTTGACAATTTTGTACACATAATGTGTTCTGATCATATTCATTCTAACATGCTTAACCCTATTCCATGTCCTCTATTGAAAACCTTGTTTATTTTATCTGTATGGGTATTTTGTCTGCATATATGTTCATGTACTACGTGTGTGCCTATTGTTCTCTTCGAGGGCAGAAGAGAATGTTGGATCCTGTGGCTTGGAGTTACAGAGAGTGAATGCTGGGGATTGAGGCCTGTGCTCATAACCACTCTGACATCTTTTCTGGCTCATCCACTTCCTTTTCCCTATTTCCTTTTCTTTCTTTCTTTTTTTTTTTTTTTTTCCTTTAAACCCTTGAGTCCAGTTATTGGGGATTTTGACTGGCTTGTTCTTATGCAGATAATTGTAGCTGCTGAGAATTCACAAGAGTGGTGGCCATGAGACTCATGACCAAGAGACTGCATTTCAGAGCATACCCCTCATGACTCAGTCCTGATACCGTCCTGACTGATACTGATTTACATGGTGTTGACTTTAGTCATGTTTGTGCAGGGGCATGGCAGCAGGTCTCTCAGTCTAGACTAGAACTTTTTGTCGTGATAGAAACGTTCTGTGTGCATGTTGAGCTTAGACATTTGCATCATGTGGTTATGGAACAATTAGAATGTGACCAGAAAGTGGATTCCTTAACTGAATCCATAAGCTTATGTGATTTTAATTCATTGCAATTTGATTAGTCACTTGTAATAAGTGGCTACCATCTTGGACAACATAGCTTCTAGCGTGAACAAAGGAGAGCTCTTCTTTCTTCCCGTCATTTTTCATACTAAGTGATGGGTGCAAACTTCCATTCTGAGATGTCCAGCATTCTGCAGTTTAACTCAGTTCTACCAGCAACTATCTGGACTAACCATAGATTCCCAAGGCTGAAGACTCAGTACTGTAAAACTGCCTGTGACTTCAGAGAACACTAGTGTTAGGATTAAATGGTCAAAGTTGCCTTGGGAGGTCTTGGCCAAGGTATGCCAGTCAGAGATTATGCCAGGCAACAGATCTAATGCAAGAGGTTTACTGGAGCGTAGGAACAGGAGATTTAGGAAATCATTGGTGTTAACTTCCTCTCCAGCTGCTCTCTGCCTTCCCTAGTAGAGACCTTATGTGGTTGAAAAGCCAGATGTCAGTGCTTCTTTTGTTTCCTCTGACAGCCCCCCCCCCCCCCCATCCTGAAGCCACCTTGGAATGTATCAGGAAGCACCTTAGATGTCTTTGAAAGGGACTCATCAAGAGCAACAGCAAAGTGTTCCTCTCAGTTGTGTCACAGGGAATACCTGAGGATCCAGGAGCTGGTTAAGAAAGAGAATGCCCGTCTTAGTTTCACAGGAAGAGTATAAGACAGAATTAACTGAAAGTAGCCATACTATACAGAAATCCATGATGGTCAATTGACTGGGATTACAAAAATGCCCTTTTCAGATAGTTTATTTTAAAGATGATTTTGTAAGGGTCCATGAGTTGCTGAAGAATGACACCCCAGACTCAAATAGTATGTAAACACAAAGAGTGTTTTATTCTGCAGAAGTCCTGCATGAGATAGAGAACTAAGATAGAGAGCTCTCAGGCCTGATTTAAAGCACATTAGGGGATTCTGGGGCGGGTGACCTTTATCTTGCTCCATCTCTAGGGACATTCCATTACTGAAAAATGGGGGCTGGAGACTTGCTGGGGAGTCTGGAAACTATTGCTGAGGAAATAGCTGAAGAAGTCTGGAAACTGTTGCTGACCCAGTGTCCTTTCTTCAGGCCCAGCGGTGGGGCAGCTTCTGAGATCTGGACTTGCTTGGAATTGCCCAGTCCTGAACTGCCAGTTGAACCCTATCATGGAGTCAGCCTCGCCTTCTCAATTTTTTTTTTTACGTTGTTGACAACTTCTTATAATTGCATCATCTCCCTTTTCCTGCTCCTCCCTCCAAATCCTCCTATCCTTGCTGCTGTTTTTCTTTAATTGCTGTTACATGCTTTTATACATATATACGTATGGGTTTTTTGTTATTCCAAATGAATTTGCAAATTGCTCTTTCTAACTCTATGAAGAATTGATTTGGAATTTTGATGGGGATTGCATTGAATCTGTAGATTGCTTTTGGCAAGATGGCCAGTTTTACTAAATTAATCCTGCCAATCCATGAGCATGGGAAATCTTTCCATCTTGTGAGATCTTCGATTTCTTTCTTCAGAGACTTGAAGTTCTTGTCATACAGATCTTTCACTTGCTTGGTTAGATTCACACCAAGGTATTTTATATTGTTTATGACTATTTTGAAGGGTGTCATTTCCCTAATTTCTTTCTCAGCCTGTTTATCTTTCTAGTAGAGGAAGGCTACTGATTTGAGTTGATTTTATATCTAGCCACTTTGCTGAAGTTGTTTATCAGGTTTAGGAGTTCTCTGGTGGAAGTTTTAGGGTCACTTAAGTATACTATCAGATCATCTGCAAATAGTGAAAATTTGACTTCTTCCTTTCCTATTTGTATCCCCTTGACTTCCTTTTGTTGTCTAATTGCTCTGGCTAGGACTTCCAGTACTATATTGAATAGGTAGGGTAAGAGTGGGCAGTCTTGTCTAGTCCCTGATCGTAGTGGGATTGCTTCAAATTTCCATTTAGTTTGATGTTGGCTATTGGCTTGCTCTATATTGCTTTTACTATGTTTAGGTATTAGGCCTTGAATTCCCGATCTTTTCAACACTTTTACCATGAAGGGATGTTGAATTTTGTCAAATGCTTTCTCAGCATCTAGTGATATGATCATGTGGTTTTTTTTTTTTTGAGTTTGCTTATATAGTAGATTATATTGAGTATTTTTGCATCAATATTTATAAGGGAGATTGGTCTGAAGTTCTCTTTCTTTGTTTGGTCTTTGCTAGGTTTAGGTAGGAGTGTGATTGTACCTTCATAGAACAAATTGGGTAGTGTTCCTTTTGTTTTGTTTCTATTCTGTGTAATAGTTTGAAGGGAAATGGTATTAGGTCTTCCTTGAAGGTCTGATAAAATTCTGCACTAAAACCATCTGGTCCTGGACTTTTTTTAGTGGGGAGACTTTTAATGACTGCTGCTATTTCTTTAGGGGTTATTGGACTGTTTAGATGGTTTATTTGATCCTGATTTAATTTTGTACCTGGTATCTGTATAAAGCCTTTGATTAACATTTTTAAAAAATTGTATAAAAGCAAAAAGGAAAGGGGGGCATGGGCAGGGGTTTTCTAGGGAGGGGAAATGGGGAAAGGGGATGGCATCTTAAATGTAAATAAAATGTAAAATAAAATAAAAAAAAGACAAAAAAGAATAATAAAAGCCCACCAAAATAATGTAAAATGTTTCCATGATCTGTCCATTGCTGAGAGTGGGGTGTCTCCCACTATTATTATGTGAGGTGCAATGTGTGCTTTGAGCTTTAGTAAAGTTTCTTTTATGAAAGTGGGTGCTCTTGCGTTTGGCGCATAGATGTTCAGTACTGAGAGTTCATCTTGGTTGACTTTTCCTTTGACGAGTATGAAGTGTCCTTCCTTATCCTTTTTGATAGCTTTAAGTTCAAACTTGATTTTATTTGATATTAGAATGGCTACTCCAGCTTGTTTCTTAGGACCATTTGCTTGAAAAATTGTTTTCCAGCCTTTTATTCTAAGGTAGTGTCTGTCTTTGTCACTGAGGTGGGTTTTCTGTATGCAGCAAAATGCTGGGTCCTGATTACATATCCAGTCCATTAGTCCATGTCTTTTTATTGGGGAATTGAGTCCATTGATGTTAAGAGCTATTAAGGAGAGGAGATTGTTGCTTCCTGTTATTTTTGTTAATAGTGGAGGCATTATTTGTGTGGTTATCTTCTTTTGGGTTTGTTGAAAGAGGATTACTTTCTTGCTCTTTCTGGGGTATAATTGCCCTCCTTGTATTGGAGCTTTCCTGCTATTATCCTTTGATTATTTCCTGCTGTCTACTCCTTTTGGGTATATTAGCTTCTTTTTGTTCTAACACTTTCAGGTGCGCTGTCAAGTTGTTAGTGTATGCTCTCTCCAGTTTCTTTTAGTAGGCACTTAGAGCTATGAGTTTTCCCCTTAGCACTGCTTTCATGGAGTCCCATACTCATCAAAGAAAAAAATCTTCCACTATTATTGTGTGAGGTGTAATGTATGCTTTAAGCTTTAGAAAAGTTTCTTTTATGTATGTGGGTGCCCTTTTATTTGAGGCGTAGATGTTCAGAACTGAGAGTTCTTCTTGGTACATTTTTCCTTTGATGAGTATGAAGTGTCCTTCCTTATCTTTTTTGGTTACTTTTGGTTGAAAGTCGATATTATTTGTTATTAGAATGGCTACCCCAGCATGTTTCTTGGGACCATTTGCTTGGAAGATTGTTTTCCAACCTTTTACTCTGATGTAGTGTCTGTCTTTGTCACAGAGGTGTGTTTCCTGTATGTAGTAAAATTCTGGGTCCTGTTTATGAATCCAGTCTGATAGTATATGTCTTTTTATTGGAGAAATGAGTCCATTGATATTAAGAGATATTAAGAAAAAAATGATGTTGCTTTCTGTTATTTTTGTCATTAGAGGTGGAATTATGTTTGTGGAACTATCTTCTTTTGGGGTTGTTGGAAGACTACTTACTTGCTTTTTCTAGGTTGTAGTTTCCCTCCTTGTGTTGGAGTTTTCCATCAGTTATCCTTTGTAGTGCTGGATTTGTGAGAAGATATTGTGTAAATTTGGTTTTGTCATGAAATATCTTGGTTTCTCCATCAATAGTGATTGAGAGTTTTGCTGAGTATAGTAGTCTGGGCTGGCATTTCTGTTCTCTTAGGGTCTGTATGATATCAGTCCAGGATCTTTTGGCTTTTATGGTCTCTGGTGAGAAGTCTGGTGTAATTCTTATAGATCTGCCTTTATATGTTACTTTACCTTTTTCCCTTACTGCTTTTAGTATTTTTTCTTTGTTTTGTACATTTGATGTTTTGATTATTTTGTGACAGGAGGTATTTCTTTTCTGGTCTAGTCTATTTGGAGTTCTGTAGGCTTCTTGTATATTCATGGACATCTCTTTCTTTAGCTTAGGGACGTTTTCCTTTATAATTTTGTTGAAGATATTTACTGGCCCTTTAAGTTGGGAATCTTCACCCTCATCTATACCTATTATCCTTCGGTTTGGTCTTCTCATTGTGTCCTGTATTTTGTGGATTTTTGGGTTAGGAGCTATTTGCAGTTTGCATTTTCTTTGACAGTTGTGTCAATGTTTTTTATAGTACCTTCTGCACATGAGATTCTCTCTTCTATCTCTTGTATTCTGTTGGTGATGCTTGCATCTATGACTCTTGATCTCTTTCTTAGGTTTTTCTATCTCCAGGGCAGTCTCTCTTTGAGATTTCTTTATTGTTTCTACTTCCATTTTTTAGATCCTGGGTGGTTTTGTTTAATTCCTTCACTTGTTTGGTTGTGTTTTCTTGCAATTCTTTAAGAGATTTTTGTGTTCCTCTCTTTAAGGGCTTCTACCTGTTTATCTGTGTTCTCCTGTACTTCTTTAAGGGAGTTATTTGTGTTCTTCTTAAAGGCCTCTATTATCATCATGAGCAGTGATTTTAATTCTGAATCCTGCTTTTCCGGTGTGATGGGGTATCCAGAGCTTGCTATGGTGGGAAAACTGGGTTATGATGATGCCAGGTAGCTTTGGTTTCTGTTGCTTAAGTTCTTGTGCTTGCCTTTTGCTGTTTAACTCTAGTGCTACCTGCCCTCACTTTCTCTGACTGGAGCCTGTCTTTCCAGTTATCTTGATTGTGTCAGAACTCCTCAGGGTCCAGATGCCTCTGTGATCTTTTGATCCTGAGCTCCGGCTGCTCTGAGTGCAGTGGCTCCTCTAGGATGTCTCAGGATATGGTGTCTCCATGGGAGCAGACCAGCTAGGTGTCTGCCCCAGCCAAAAGAACCAAGTGAGGGGCTGAAGGGAAGTGGTATTCCGGAGGGGCGGGGTTTGGGTGGCTGATGGGTCCTGAGCTCCCCAGGCTTCCAGTTGTAGCTCTGGGGTGTAGAGTAATGGGAGAGGGTTCTCACCTGCTGCTCTGAGTGCAGTGGCTCTTCTAGGATGTCTCAAGACATGGTGTCTTCATGGGAGCAGACCAGCTAGGTGTCTGCCCCAGCCACAAGGATCAAGCAAGGTGCAGATAGGATTTTTGTTGTTGTTTTGTATTTGTTTTGTTTTTAATTTTTTATTATTTCTTTGTCAATTTTGCATCATGTACCCCAATCCTAGTCATCTTTCTCTCTTGTATCCATCATCAATCTCCACCCCCCCCACACAGAAAAACAAACAAACAAACCCCTCACTCTGGGTGCTGTAGTGCGGCATACTATGCCATTTTGTCCACACTTCTTTGCAAATGTTCATCACAATGACTCATCTGATTTGAGGCTTCTGCTACTCTGTCAGCTCTGGAGCCTCACCTGGGCTCCTCCAGTATCCTATTGTTGCCCTGTGTTGTGGAGATCCTGTAGTTTTGGATCTGTAGGACCAAGCCCTTCATATGCTCCAGCAGTTCATCAATGGGTTAGGTGTTGGGGTGGACCAATTCAAAGCCTTGGATCTAGACCTGAAAGGTATCTGAGCTAGTCTGCCTGCTGCTCTTCTGCTGTCATACCCTCAGGGCTGGCTCACCTGCAACTTTTACATTCAAGGCCAGCTCTTATGCTACTCCTGTGATGGGCAGGGATGGCTCCTGCTTTTGTGATACGAAGGTAAGCTCTCCCACCTGCAGAAGGTGGTAAGGGTGGTGGAGGGAATCTCTTCCTTGTCCACACAGCCACATGGCAGACAATTTGTGGGACCAGTTCTCTCATGCTTACACCCTTGGGGCTAGCTCACCTCACATTCAGGGCCAGAAGTACGATGCTGCCCTGGCAAGGTGCAGGACCTGCTGTCCGGAGTGTTTCAGTAGATGTGGGCAGGACCAGCTCTCCTGCTCTAGCAGATAGGAGTTTTGACTTTCTGTCTGTTGGTTGTTCTTTGTTTGGCTGCTTGTTTTGATAATGAGTCTTACTGTCAAAGTTTGGCTGTCCTGGAATTCACTATGTAGACCAGGCTAGCTGTAAACTCACAATTTCCTAGCCTCTGCCTCCTAAGAGCTGGGATCAAAGGAGTACGCTACCACATTTAGCTCAGATGAGCTTCTAAGGATGAGAATTTTGAAAGAGATAAGAATATGATCATGTGTCCTTAACTGAATTGGCTAAGGTTGGAACATAAACTTATTTGTATTAGTATCACTCTTTGGTAAGAGAAGAAAACTCTTGCTGCTTGTTCTCATTATTCTTTTCTTATATTTGGCACATCATTGGCATCAGTAAATGCTACTCAAGTTCAATTGAGCAGGCCCTAAAAGAGGATGGTTATTTTTGTCTTTGGAGTTATCTGTTGGATATTTTAGAATTTATACTTTGTAATGCATAATGGTTAAGGCAGGAACATTGGCCCATAGTCATGGCTACTCTTGAAAAGTACAACTTCTCAGCTTTTTGAGACCAAATTGGCCAACATAGCAAGAGAGAGCCAACTGGAAAAAAAAGAAAAACAAATTAATATGTGATTAGTAAATAAAAAATATGCTCTATATCTTCATAGAATTGTTACTCCCATAATTATGTATATAAGAAAAATGAAAACATACTTGCAGTACCATATATAAAGTGTGTTATCCTCGGGGAAGAGAAGAGAATCTGAATTTTGGATACTAAACTGCTTTAGAATATAGTCAAAAATACTTTTCAGTTCCACTGTCATGTTAAGCATTTCCAGTTAACTGTATAGTTAAGTACAGTTATTGGAACCCTGTTATACACAGGAAACATATATTTCACTCGTAATTAAATAAGCTATGCTGGCAAGGTGGCTCAGCAGGTAAAAGGGCCTTCCACCAAGCTTGATGGCCTAATGTCAGTCCCTGGGCCTCAAATGATGGAGGAAGAGAATTGTCTCCCATAAGCTGTCTTCTAACCTTCAAAATCATGTGTGGGACATGTATACATACCAACACATATACACATAAACAGACATATACACATACATATGCACATACACTATAAATAAATGAAATGTTAACAAAAGCCCTCAATCAAGTAATATTCAGTACTTTGCCACAAATTGTTGCAGCCATGCTTACACACTCTCTAATCCATTAGAGCTCAGTGCTATGACCATCACCAGGCAGTTGTGTGCAGTCTAGTAAGTTGGGCATCATGAGCTTTAGCTTTCCTTATGGAAAGAATTGCTTGAAAAATAACTATCTCAATGTTAGATGAGTATGTGAATGACCATCATTCTCACTGTGTCTCTGATTCTAGGTCCAGCAGTTTAAGCAAGATCCCCGGCCCACAACGTGTCTTCACTCTGTTTTCAGTGTGCACACCGGGGATGAGTTGCTCAGCTATGAAGAATATGGCCATCTTCAGGTAAAAGAAAAGTTAAAGATTTACTTCTCCACTATTTGTGTTCCATATCCTAGCATATTTGAGGGTGCTTATACTTATTTTTAAAATTATTTTATTTATTTACATTCCAAATCTTGCCCTCTTCCTGGTCCCCCCTCCCAGAGCTTATACTTTTTTTCTAAAATAAGTAAATTTTACCACTTACTTCAAAGTAGTGTAAATGGACCCTGAAATGCAAAAGAAAGTTAATTAGTAACTGATAAGGCTGAAGGAATTACTTCCTGAGATATGAAATGGACCATGTCATGGAGTAATGGTTATTTCTCTTTAGAAGGTAGACGTCTACTTTCCCTTCACTAATTAAAGCTTGCTTATATATTTAAGAGAATTTCTACACTTGGAAACAATAGGCAGTCAATAGGGGTATAACAATTATTTAGAAGGTTTGGTGGGTCCGTTAGGGTGGGTTTTTTTTTTTTTTTTTTTTTTTTTTTGTATATCAACCTTCAGTAAGGCTAAACACGTCTGTGGGAATATCAGGCATTTCTTTCTTTTTTTTCTTTTTGATTGGCTAAATGATTTATATATTTAGAAGAGCTCAATCAACAAGATACCCACACAATTAGAGTTGTTACCCAATATCTAACCTTTTGATAGAAGTTGCTACCCAGGACAGCTTTCGACCCGTCCGTCATTCTTCATCGCCGATAGCCTCCTTCTTCTCCTCCTCTTCCTCTATTTCTCCCCTTCTCTTCCACTCTTTCTCTCCCAGCTCTACCTCCTCTTCTACTGCCTAATCACCGAGCTCCACTGTGAATACAATGTAGCAAAATACGTATCCTGCTACATATCACCTTTTCTGTTAGAATAAAAGAGAAAAAAAAAACCTTTCCCTCAAAATATAATTAGAGAACAACTATTACCAATTTGTAATAATATGGTACAAGAAAGATCCAATACCCAGTCCAATATTGTCAACAAAAAGACCATCTTTCTTGACTTAAAAGACTATAGTTCTGGTTTATGTCTTGGCTTTACAGTGAATGCCATCTGAACACCGTCCTCTCAAATCTGTTCTCCCAAAGTAAATAGCCTGGGTTGGCTAAGAGACTATAAGTGTTCAACCTTGTCAGAAATCCAGAGTGACTGAATTAACTGAAGATTTTAAAACAACAATTTTGTGTTTTGTTAAATTCTAGACATATAAGAATGTACCACAGAATTTTTCTTTTTTTTTTTTTTTTTTACTATCATCCCTACATTTGTGTAATTTAAGCTGGATGTCCTATGACTTGTTTGTAAAATATAAATATTATTCCTAATAGACTTTCTTTTTGTTTATCTGTGTGTTCTATTATTTTGAAATAAGATACTCATTAATCATATATTTCTTACTAAATATAAGTGTTTCTTCTGTGTGTGTGCAGGTGCACTTAATATGTACACATACACTTAAATGTGTTCAGGCACATGCATATATATACATATATGCATATAGTGCATATATATGTGTGTGTGTATATACATATGTATATATATGGTACGTACAAATATATATGTATATATATGGTGCATACAAATATATATGTGTGTGTATATATATATATATTCATTCCAGAAATGTGGCTTCTGACCTTCACTCATGTACTGTGCTTTATGGGTGTGCATATGGACAAAGAGCATATATGTATATGTGTGTGTCTGTGTGTGTGTGTTTACATGTACATGAGTGTATATAGAAGCCGTAGGACAACCTCCAATGTACTTACTTAGACACTGTCCAACTTATAGATAGTGGTTTAATGCTAACTAATTAGACGAGGTTGGCTAGCTAGTGAATCCCAGCAATCTTGTCGATCTTGTGTCTACGAGCACTGGGATTACAAGAGGGTACTACCACACCTAGCTCAGGTTCTGGAGACTGTCATATTCTCACACACGGCAAGCACTTTACTCATTGACCTATCTTTCCAGTTGGAGTGTCTCCTTTTTATATTTGAGTGGATTGTATTATTATTTCTACTTAGAAGGTAGTAACATACCTACAAAAATAAGGCTTGTTTATAAATCCAAACTTTAGTAAGTTGTCTCCAAACACAGAAAGCACTTTTTTCTATTTCTATATAGCAGATACTAATGTTAGTTTATTTGTTTTTAATGATTGAGTTAAATTCATTTTTCTAAAAACTTTATTACACATTATTAAAATAAAAATAAAAGGTATACAACTTTAATTTTCCTTTAAACAAATAAACTTTGGGTTAGTGAGATGGAATAGGGCATAAAGGTACCTCCCACCCAACCTGATGACCTGGGAAGGAGAGAAGTAGCTCCAGATATCTGGCCTCTGACCTCTGTGCATGTACTGTGATGTATGTGTGTACATATGGACAAAGAGCTAAACTATGATAAAGTTTACATTCTTAGGATTTCTAAAATTATAAGAAAGCTTTAAAAGTCTCAAAGAGCTTACATCAAAAGAGTAGTCTCTCTAAAGACTAGAGTTATAGTTTTTTCTTTTTGTTCACATTTACCATTTTAATTCTTGGTTGGGAATACATATAATGGAAAAGTTATTAATTGATAGGTATTCTATCAAAAAAAGTTATTGATAACTTTTTATCAATTAAAGTTATTAATTGATAGGTATTCATGGGGTATGTAATGTCAATAGATACAATGATTAAATCAAGATAATTGGCATATTAATCATCTTAGACATTCACAATTTCTTGTTGTAGCAGACAGTCTTTCTTCATAGTTATTTTCAAATACTCCGTTTTTGTCAACAATAGGTAACCTGCTATGTTAAGCACATTTAAAGTTATTCCTCCTGTTCAATTGCAGCTCGAGCCAGCTGCCAGTCCTCTTTACCCCCATTTTCACAGCACAGAGCCCCACTAGCACAGCACTTCCTTGTCCAAGGATTTGAAAGGCACCAGTAATTTTCTGCCCCATCTTCCTGTTGTTGCTCAGTGAAAACTAGAGGCAAGTTAGGGGACACAAAGCACCGATGGTGTTAGGGAAGAATAACCTTCACATGTGAACACAAACTGCACCTTGTGTTTACTTTTTAACTCAGGTTTGCAGGATCCCGATATAATTTTTCTTAAATTTTACTTATTTGATAGCAATTTTATTGAGATATAATTCAAACACCATGTAGTTTCTCTCTCTGAGATGTACCACTCTGTGTTTCTAGTATATTCTGAGTTGTGCAACAGTTACCACATTGAAGTTTAGAACAATTTTTCATCCTCAAACTCTAAGCAGTTCTTCACATTTCAAATTTACAGGCAATCATATAAGATAGGAAGTTGGAGAATCTTTTGTTACTGGCTTCTTTGATTACCAATGATGCATTACCAAGTGGGTTCAGAGTTAAGGCACCAATGGGGAGGGAGGACAAGGAGTATAGATATACGCATGTACTTGAGACCAGGCATGGTCAGAGTTGAGTGTCTATAAGTAATACTTGGGGAAATGGTTCATGTAACTTTTTGAATTTCTTTTGAGAAATAAGGTCTCTCTGTATACAACTCACTGTGTAACTGAACTTAAGCCTTCCGGAGTGGTGGGATTACAGGCATGCACCATCGCACCTGGCTGGTCACATGATTATTGATGCTAAATTCCACAACAGATTATCTACAAGGATTGGCAAAGATTCCAGTAGTGAAGTCCATTCTAAGTCTGGTAGTACGGTTCTCAGTTAGAGGCTAAAGGACCAAATGCTGGGAAAGGCTGCATGATGTGTGAGTCCTGGAACTCCCAGATTGAAAACATCTTGTGTGACATCGAAGCCAGAAGACGAGTGTCCTAACTCTGGCAGAAAAGCAAGGATTTGCACTTCCTCTGCCTTTTTTTCCACATTGGAGACAGTGTTTTACTAACTATCCAGGTGCCCTTGTGTCTAGTCAAGCTGACATTGAGAATTAATCACTCAAAATGTGTCCATATTGGAGACTGTACTTTATCAGTTCTTTATGTGAGATACTTATGTATTCTATCATAATCTTTTATGATTACATTAGGAAGCATTGGTTTTTGTTTAGATCACATAAAGCATATATTTAATAGACTAATATTTTCATGTGTTCATAGCACTTTTTCATAAGTAGTTTTAAATTATACAACATATCAATGATTATAGGTAACATGTTCCTTTGTTTCCATAAATTCTGTTTGTCTGAATGAGACTGTTTTCAAGATGTGCTCATTATTGTTTATAGTGTGTTGGTGGAGGTGTGATGGCTTGCTTCCCAAATAGCTTTTTCATTTACATATGTTTCAAATGGATGTCATTATATTACTTCCTCGGGGTGAAAGTATTCCAAAAAGTACTTTAGACTTCAAATTTGAAAACTGAAGGAAAGAAATGTTACAGAAACCATGCTAAGAATTCTCCTTAGAACCTTCTCAAACCCAGTCATGTGTTAAACAGCACAGTAAATATGGAATTTTAGCATTTCATATAAAATGCTGGTTAACATGTTCTAGATTAGGTTCATTTCTCTTTAATTTAGTGATAGGGAAGAAATAATTTTTATCTGACACTATTGGAGAAAATTATAGCATATATATTCAGTTTCGTAGCATAATCTTTTCATTCCTTCCTTTAACCTTTAAATGTTGCTGTTTGTTTTCAGATAAATGCAGTCTCACTCTTTCTTCTTTACCTGGTGGAAATGATTTCCTCAGGGCTCCAGATAATCTATAACACAGATGAGGTATGATTTTTCCCAAATTTTTTGTTACTGAATTTCATGTAGAGGATATCTGATTTTTCCTTTCTTTCTTAAAAATGTAATTTTAATTTGATAAAAGATGCATGTTTTAAATTCTTATAATTAGATAATAGATTTTGGATTATTATGTAATTATCCTTATTAAATTACCTTTGTGTTAATTTTTTTGGTATGTGAAATAATGGATTTCATTATATATGTGTACATATATATGTATGTATATATATTTAAATTTATTTAAATAGATATTATTTTACTTTCCTCATATTGCCTCAACTTTTATCCCTCCTCCTTGTTCTACCTATTACTCTTACTTCCTTCTCTTTCTTTAGACTTCCTTCCTGTTCATAGTCCCTCTGTTTCTTATATGTGTCATATGTGCATATATAGGAATGAACATGCACACACACATACACACACATACACACACATACACACACACACACACACACACACACACACACACACACAGAGTTTTCACATGTTTCTTAGTTATGATTTCTATTGCTTGGTAAAACATCATGACCAACAAGCAAGTTGGGAGGAAAGGGTTTATTCAACTTACTCTCCAACCAGACTGAACATCATTGAAGGAAGTCAGGACAGGATCTCAAACAAGGCAGGAACCAGGAGTCAGGAGCTCATGCAGTGGCATGGAGGGTGCTGCTTACTGGCTTGCTCATCATGGCTTCTCAGCCTGCTTTCTTATAGAATTCAGGACCACCAGCCCAGGGTTGACTCTACTTGCAATGGACTGGGACTTCTATGAATAAGTAAGAAAATGCCTTACAACCAGATCCCATGGAAGCATTTTCTCAGTTAAGAGTCCTCCTTCCATATTACTCTAGTCTGTGTGTCAAACTGACATATGACTAGCCAACATAACATGAAATCAAGTGATGTTTATCTTTATGAGTTTAATGTATTTGGCTTAATATAATGATCTCCAATTCCATCTGTTCTCTACAAAAGACACATGCAATTTAAAAGCAAGCATAGTATAAAGCATGTGACAGAAGTTGAGTGAATGCTGTGTCTCAGATCATCTGAATAGAGGAATGTAACTTTCAGAAAGTTTTAGTAACAGTGAAAATGAAGTAGCTTTCACAGATTTTCTCAGCATTTTTGACATTATTGCTTTTTATAATTCATTCATTAAAATGTCAAACAAACAAATGACCTTTCATCATAACTTACTACTTTTATTTGTAGGATCTTAGTGTTTCCTTTTTTTCCACCAAAACAAAATGTTGTTCTTATTCTCACTGGGTAAACTGTAAGGGATTTATATTACTGTGTTATGAAGCTTTCCTTTGACAGGCATCAGCATGAAAGGAATCACACAGGCACACATGTGAGGAAGCACACAGGCACATGTGAGGAAGCACACAGGCACATGTGAGGAAGCACACAGACTCATGTGTGAGGAAGCACACAGGCACATGTGAGGAAGCACACAGGCACATATGAGGAAGCACACAGGCACATGTGAGGAAGCACACAGGCACACATGTGAGGAAGCACACAGGCACACATGTGAGGAAGCACACAGGCACACATGTGAGGAAGCACACAGGCACATGTGAGGAAGCACACAGGCTCACATGTGAGGAAGCACACAGGCACATGTGAGGAAGCACACAGGCACATGTGAGGAAGCACACAGGCACACATGTGAGGAAGCACACAGGCACACATGTGAGGAAGCACACAGGCACACATGTGAGGAAGCACACAGGCACATGTGAGGAAGCACACAGGCACATGTGTGAGAAAGCACACAGGCATACATTTGAGGAAGCACACAGGAGAAAGCACACAGGCACACGTGAGGAAGGACACACATACACATGAGGAAGCACACAGGCACACGTGAGGAAGCACATAGGCTCACATGTGATGTGAGGAAGCATGCAGGTACATGTAATAACATTTAGGGATGCTGTCTTAGCCCATCCTGACACTTCTCTCCTTGCCCAGCTCCTGTTCATTTCTCTTTGTCTCTTTCCACATTCACACCTTTTGTTCTGTTTGGTTTGGCTTTGACCAGTGTCATCTGGGTGACCATAGGATTGGAATTATCAACTGGAGCTTCATGGTACCTAGTGTTTTTACAACTGAAGACAAAGGCTCTCCTCCTCCCAGAGTCTTTCAGTGCTGAATGGCTATGCAGGAAGGGAAAGGGTCCCACAAGCTTCTCCCAACCATGACTGACGATTGAGATGGCCAGTCTTGTGCAGGCCTAACACAAAAACCTGAAGCTGCTGTAATTCATGATTAAATTGCCTTTGCTGTGTCTAGGAGATGGAATTTCTCTACCTGGCTCCCTATCTTTAAATTCTTGAATTCCTTTCGTTCCCTCTTCCATGGTATTCCCTGAGCTTTAGTTTGAGGTGTATAAATGGCTTTTTAATAAAAGAGCCTTTATTTGTTTTCCACCATTCACTGCAAAAAAGAGACTTGATGTTGTTTCTACTTGTGAAGATCAGAAGTAATTTGTCTCATATGGCCTATGACCTGAGAAATGGGTTTTTGATCAGGCTTACAGTTTTCTTCTGTAGAGCAGGTCTAAAATCTTATAATAATAATAATAATAACAACAACAACAACAACACTAAATAATTAGGCTTTTTAAAATAAATGTGTTTTAAATATTTTTTTGTAAAAGAAAAGCTAAGCCAGATCTTTTCTATTTTCATTTGTTTGTAATACCTTTCTACCCTAAGATAGTACTGTACATGATGGTAAGGTGATGTTCTGAAAGGCAGCAAAAATATGTGTCCTATTTTTTAATCCAATCTTTTAGGATGTATCTTTTTACTGGGGAATTGAGACAATTAATATTCAGAGTTGTTTTAACAGATGTGTTTGTTCTTGTTCTTGTCTTCATTTTATAATGTTTTCCTAGACAGCTTTGATTAGTTGCTTTATCTTTTCCTTATAGCTTCTTGAGTATTTCTCTCTTTGTGTGTGTGTGTGTGTGTGTGCACGCGCATGTGCGTGTGTTTGTGTGTGTGTGTTTCTTTAGTTCCCAATATTCTTTATAGAATTGGTTTATACTTAAGACATGCTTTGGTCAGTTTTTATCATGGGCAGTTTTGCTAGGTAGAATAATCAGGGTCAGCTAATCTGACCTTTCAGAAGCTAAAATCCACTCTCTAAATCCAGTCTCTGGCATCAGAAGATGGCCTTGCCTTTACACATGTCTGAATCCTTCCCCTTGCAGCTGTTACTGTCCAAACTGGTTTTCATATTCTCGACTTATTCAATATATAGAATACTCAGATAGAGAGTTATTCTCATGTTACAAATGATGAAAGTAATGTATAGAGTCACTAAATAGCTTCAAGTTTGCACATGTGGTAGTAATGCTAGAAGTGGAACTGAATGGT
Organism: Arvicanthis niloticus; assembly: GCF_011762505.2. Classification (NCBI taxonomy): domain Eukaryota; kingdom Metazoa; phylum Chordata; class Mammalia; order Rodentia; family Muridae; genus Arvicanthis; species Arvicanthis niloticus. Next base: position 13,485,049 of record NC_047675.1, read on the forward strand.
CTGGCTAAAGATGTTATTCTCTGTATTTTGAGTGTTATGTCCTTATTTCACTTGCACAGATATGAGATACATATGTCACATGAGAACATACTGTTTGAACCCTCAACTCTGCCAATGAGACCCAATATATTCAGGTTTAGTTATGTATGAAAGTCTATATGTAATTATTTAATAAATATAATGGAGAATTTGTCATGATATACACTGATATTGGAGAATTGGGAAAAGAGATCCAATAGATAACTACTGTAAGTGGAGTGCATTAGAACAGCCAGTGGTGGAAGAAGTATTTATTCAAAATCCTAGATGAAATAAATTACACAAACTTCTGGCGAAGGCTTTACGTAGAGGGTCAGACAGTGTAAAGTTTGCTGCATTGTGTGTCCCTGCCATGCATTCACCCCTGGACTGGTAGATGGTCAGAGCTTGCTATATCACATCTGAGAGGTCAGAGGCCATGCTAAGGATCTGCAGTTTTATTTCTGTGAAAGGGTTAGGACGTGCCAAGGGAGTTTGAGGTAGGAACATGTCTTAAGTTGATTTCATCATTATGTAAAGACTCAATTGCAAGAGGTTGGATTTGGAAGAGCAGAAATCAGTTCTTTAAATCAACAAGGGAGAAAAACTATAACTCAGATTTATGTTTTAGAAGAAGATATTTTATTTAAGATATAATAGATAAAAGTACATTTATGAATAGATGAGTAGTGCAAAAGAGACAGATATCACAATTACACCACCTTTGTAATCAGGCATAGCTGGCCAGAATTGTTAACTGACATAGAGATAATGTTAAGAGAATCATTACATGTAGCAGTTAAGAGGTCAGCTCCACAAATTTTAAGCTCAGAGTATCTATTGAACTTTGAAGGCAAGGGGCCACACCAATGGTTGTTGGAAGTTTAGGAGAGATGGCTTGACTAGTGATGAGAATTCTGGTGTTAATTACATAGGACATTTAAATCATAGAACTGCATGTTACCTGAAGCATGAATACAACTGGAGGAGAGTTGAATCCTCATCATATCAGTAGAATGTCAAAGGGGAAGAGTTAGTGAAGGAGAACAAAGCATAGGTTAAAAAGAAAGTAACTGTAAAAGAAGGAATAGTCACCTCTGCAGTCATAGCAAGACATCAGTGATGTGGACTGAAATTTTACCAGTGTTTTTGCCCCATTGTCATGAGTGATAACCATGTACTTCATCTCCATGTGAAAATACTTTTAAAGTGAATGAGGCACTATTTATAATTACTTGCGGTTAATACTCAAATCAAGATTATATATCATTGAAGACACCTTTGAGATTGGTGGGAGGGATTTCAGTGGGACTAATATCTTTTGGGGCAGGAAGAAGAAGGAGGGACAGAACAGAAATGAAGAAGTCTTTTCAGAAGTATTCCTGGCAAGGACAATAGCAATGTGATAGTAGTGGGTCAGGGATGCAGCTCAGTGATGGCCAGCGCTTGTCCCACTTCCTCAGAGCCCTAAGATACCTTGCTGACACACGTGGAAGAAATGAGATAATGGGAAATACTCACTATAGATGTAAAAATGTAATCATTTGGCACTGACTGAACACAGTTCTTGATTAGTCTGGATAGGATGAGATACAGTTTATAGATGGAGGGATCATTTTTAGTTTTTAAATCTAATGCTTTAAACTGTAACATTGTAAATGCTAAGAGTGAGCCTTATCTGATCTTATTCTCTTTATTAAATAGGAACCAAGATGTCAGTTGGGCAGGAAATCCTCTGGGCCACAGAAGATTGCAGAAGGGATGAATAAGTCACACAGTCTTGTGATTATCTTGAAAAAGAATTCCTAGTACCATTTTCAGTAACTAATTTTCATCATGTGACTATATTATACATTATTTGGATTTAATAAATAATTTGGAATTTATGCCACAAACCAAAACACAATTTATTTGTCCCAAGTGAATGGTTTGTTATCTAGAAGGAATCACTCACTTATTGTATTCCTCTTAAATTTACTTAAAAGGAATTTTTACATCCTTTTTCAGTCAGGTTCATAAGTTATTTTTTGAAATTTTACTTTGCTGTACTGTCAAATAAATGAGTAGCACTGTGTGCAAAGTCTCAGTGCTTGTCTGAGGGAACTCAGAGGAGTCAACGTGTTGCTGTCACGGCTCTGATTTACAGTGAAGGGATAGACGGGAGACCAGGAAGAGGAATGAAAGGAGAACACACAAGTTTTCATGTGCACAGGAACTCCAGAGTGCTCATAGGAAACATGCTTGGCCCCTCTAGCGCCTGCTTGAATACAGGAAGTGGTCTCCCAGGCTGTCTGAAGACCCATTGCTGATCATACACATATCCTCTGCTCAGTTACACTCTACTTTCAACATCCCTGAAGGAAGGAAGTCGTTTATCTTAACACCTAGTTATGTAAAGATATTGTTTGTATAAGCAGTTTAGGGACATTAAACACCAGTGAGGCTTAATAAATTATGCCTTAGTCTTCTTTGTGAAAGAATATCATGTATTAGTCATCTTAATTACAGGGTTTTTATAGCTTATGTACATAGATGGTAGAATATTTTAGTATCATTCTTTGAGCTTTTGAAATAAGCTAATCAGAAAATGGAAGAGTCCTTAACAAGAGTCAGTGTTATCACATTTTGTTTGTTCTAACCCCTAAGGGAGAATTATATGATAACTCCTAATGTATGAGAAACTCTAGGAATTTAGGACTACAGCAGCATTCTTTAGTCATCAGTATGCAATGAAAATTATGTCAGTTTACTATGAGACTATGTAGTTTTTCTGAGTTTTATTTTTTTTACTTTTCTTTAGAAAATTAATACATGTAAGTTATCTTGGCATCTTAGGGTTTTCAAATGTTTTATTCAGTTTCAGAGATACTGTCTTGCATTATTTTATGCATCTGAAAATAAATACGTATAAATCTGTGGCTAGAGAGATGGCTTAGTTCTCTTCCCAGCACCACATGACAACCCACAACTGCCTGTAAGAGTGTTTCAGGGGAGTTGGCACCTTCTGGCCTTCACTGGTACTTCACACCTATCATGGTGTATAAGCAGGCAAGACACTTAAACAAATAAAATAAAAAGATATCTTTAAAGAATATAAATTCATCTACTCTGTGACTGTTCTTTTCTATCCTGTTCCAAGTACTAAGTCACATCTTATGGTTTATATGCAAAGTACAAACTTCCAAATGGAAGTAAAGGCCATTTTCCTTTTCAACTTCTATTTACTGTGTGACCATATTCTTTGTTGGATTTAGGAATTCACATTTTACAAGGACTGTCGTCTTCCACTCACAAGCCTTAACTATTTAGCATAAAATTCTCCACAGTATTCCTCATCATTTCACACTCAGACGTTCTCTAACGGCTCTCCCTTCTTGATTCTTGAACCTGATAATTTGTCATTTATGATTTTTTAAGCCTGGTCTTGCTTCAGTGTTATGTATTGTTTTGTATTTTGGTTTCATTGAGACAAATATAAAGAAAGTGAACAATTTAACTAATATATTCAATCATCCCAGGTATCAGGTCTCTTCTCACACAAATGCTGGTGCTGATGCCTATGTCTGTGGTGCAGTTTGTATCTTTCTTTTTCTCTCTGCAGTCTGTTTTGTTTGTAATATATGGCCCTTGATGTGTTAATTCATGATTAGTTAATGACTGAATTTGTGTTTAGTGATTTGTCTGTGTTTCAGGTAGGCATTGTTCCAGGTCCAGGCAAACCTCCCGGCTGTTCTCCTCAGCAGCCTGATGAGACCTAGAGTTTAGTTATTTAGAGTCAGGCCAAATTCAGGAATAACCAGTTCATGAAGCAGATTTGGAGATTTTATTGAGCATGAGAATTAGCAGAGAAGTGGACACTCAGAAGAAATGAAAGCATACCTAAATGTGGGTGAAGCTTCCTCAGGTGAGATCTGTGGCTTAGTGTTTTTACAGAAGTCAGATATGGAGCCATGGTGGAGTTTGAAGTTACAGTTTTATCACTGGGTGATTGATAATGTTAACATCCATACCACAGGGACACTGGAATTTAGGATGTCTTTACTATCCACAGATCTGTTAGAATTCTTAGACAGTGTCTTTGAAAAGGAATGAAGCTCTACCCAAGGTCATATACATTCAGACTTTAAGCCTGGGTCATTGCTACTTTGATTCAAAACAGCTACATAGTAAAGGAATAATAACTCTCAGTACAATAATTTTGCATTCATGGGGCAGCGTGTGAGTGCTGTGATACCCCTCTAGAGGTCAAAGGACAACACATGGGTGTTGAACTCCACCATTTGGGTTCAGGAATACAACTAAAGTTTTCAGGTTTGGCAGCAAGCACCTTTATTTACTTAGTCATCTTGCTGGCCCCCCGAAATGCTAAGTGTGCCAGATTTCTTGCTTGATGATAAGCTCTTTCCTTCTGTCACCAGAATTTCCTTGTCTTCCTGTCTATCTGTCTCCATGCCTTTGCAGAAATCCTCTATATTTTGGGGGGCATAATTTGGAAGCTCACATAGGTAGCACATGACTTAGTTTTCACTAAATGCATTAATGGCTAACTGTACCACCTGTCAGAACTCTGCAAACAAATGCAATCCTCAAGAATTCAGTGGCTATGTATGTGCTAGAACTATTATATATCTTTTCAGCTTCCTGTGATAGCATATATATTATATGTTATATATAATATATATTTTATATTAATATATATAGATGATGCTATCAATGATCTTCTGATGAATACTTTTTCCTGTTTTTAGTGGGATATTTGAATTTTTAAAATTAAGCTCTTATTTTGATATTGCTGTCATTTTGTTAATTTTATGATCAGGCAGTGAATTTATGATTAATCCAAATCAGTATCTTTGGGTTTTTTTTTTAAAAGCTGAATTCAGACTTTAAAATATTAGTTTTGTAATTTTTTTTGGATGTGTTAGTTTTATCATATTTTTAAAAGCCTGTTAGTAATTTGCATTTCAACCTAGCTTGTAAATTATGCTTAATCATGACATACTAGGTTAACTCATGTTTTTTATATGACTTCAGTGTCTTAAATAAATAATTATTTCCTTTTGACATGTAAAAGATGACTGAGGAGAGTTGATTTGTATTTTCATCCTGAGCTGCTTTAAACAAAAAGGTGATCAGCTGAGAGGTTCATTAATAGTAGTCAAGGAATATTAGCTTCTTTTTGTTACAAGCATACACATGCACATATACTCATAATACATATGAACTCATGCATACACACATAAGCACAAAATAAATCAATGTAAAATTTAAAAGTAATACTGTTCAGCTACATAATAACTCTACCAAGGCTTAAGACAGAACTTCATAATATCACATTAATATTTTCTAGTAATGTGGATATTCACATAAATAGTGCATATAGGCAGAAATCTCATCTCAGTTTCTCGTTTTGCTGAAAAATGAGTTAAGGGAAAAAACCAGTTTGAGAGCTGGTGGTGTTTTATAACTACAGACAAGAGAAGACAGACATGCATACTCACTCGAGGTGGTGGAGGGCAACATATGAAACAAAAGACACTGCTGTGGCTGTGGCTGTAAGAACAATGAGAACTATCAGCTATTGCATCCTTTTCGATTGAAGTTGATGGAAAATTCATTTTTTAAAAGAGCATTTTATCTGGAAATGAGCAAGGCTAACATGATTGAACCGCTTGGAACCCAAGGCACCAGGCAGAGGTCAGTTTAATACCCAGAGCCCTGTGAGGAGAATCGGTAGATGAAGAAGGGATTGAAGGTCTGCCATGAAATGACACTGTCAGGATTCACAAAACAGTTTTGACTAAATGATGTGAAAAATAGTTGACCATGGTGGTGGAAGAAATGAAAGACACAGCATTGTTAACATACACCAGATGTAGTTCACATCTAATTGCTGCCATTAGCTGTTGGGGAATGGAGAATATCACCTCCAACTGTTTTGAAAGGACCACTCAGGACCTTTGCAGAAGAAATTGGCTTTATTGTCAGAAAAGGATTGAAGAAAAGAGAACAAAAATCAGACGGACTGTCCCCAGGTTGCTGTCTTTGTAAGAATGCAGTGGAGAGGGTGTAGCACGCCCACATGGCTTCATTTATCTTGGTGAAGCTCTCTTTAGTTTCCCTTGTCCTGCACAGCTTCCAACTGTGGACTGTGTTCATAATCAGGACCTATAGTTACAGAAAGGACAGGAAGGAAAAGTAACTTTCTGGAAGTGTGGACTGAAAACTTCCAGTTGATCAACATAGGACCAGATTTTGCAGAAAAGGAAGCTCCTTTTTACTTTTTAAAAGGTTATCCTCTTACTCTTTAAAGCTTTACAGTTAATATGTGTCTGTAGTTTATATAGTCATTTTAGTTTCTAAATATTACCCAGTATAAAATATGTTTTATGTTTTACCTAGTTCCTCTGATGCACAGCCCTCATAGACGATAATAGGACCTCACTGAAGAGTTATAGTTGGAACACTGAATGGATTTAAATTTTATTTCTGTACTGTATAATGCTAATTAGGTCCTCACCAAAACTAAAAGTTGTATTTGGAAAACTAAGTATAGCAGAGAGTAGTAATGACAAGAATTCAACATGTTAATTAAGTACTTTGGGGTCTGGGTATATAGCTTAGTTGGAGAGTGATTGCTTAGAATATACAAAGCCCTGAGTTCCATCTCCAGCATCCCCCAAACTAGGTGTGGCACACACCTGTAATCCCAGCACTTAAGAAGGAAGACCAGAAGTTCAAGGTCACCCTTGGTTACATAGCTTTAGAGATCAGCCTGGAGAATGAGGTCATTAAGAAAAAGAAGGGAAGACAATATTCTCTAGACGGTAAGTTCATACTGTGATTTCAGATGGTGTGTGATTATTCTTCTCACTGTTGCATGTCTTCTTATATTTTATTTTTTCCCTTTATTTTAGGTCTCTTTTATTCAAAACCTTGTGTTTTGTGTAGAGAGAGTTTACCGTGTTCCTGACTTTGGTGTCTGGGAAAGAGGAAGCAAATATAATAACGGCAGCACAGAACTGCATTCAAGGTATTTGCCCAGTTTTGAGGATGTTCTTAATGTTGTTTACAGGTGTAGATTTAAATATGAAACTAAGACTCCAGAGCTTTAGATTGGATCTGTTGTCTCTGTGTTGATTCCAGTACAGGTTGTTTTCCTGTTTGTAATCCAAGTAGGATTCACTTAAAATAAAAGCAGTGTTCTTGGCAATATAAACTGATGTCTGAAAGGAGCAAGGCCTGTCTCCCACTTCTCATCCACAGTTCATCTAGCTCTCTTTTGCCATAGCTTGGCCTTTCTGGTAAACCATTTGTGTCTTTTCCTCTGTAATTGCATTACTTAAAATATCAAGTGTGTCAAAATGTCCAAACACCAGCTATGCATGCAATTCCTGTGAGATTCGTTACAGAAATCATTTCTACCTGAATCACAGGCTCTCATACTTATCAGTGAAGGTTAGCATTCTTTGGCCTGACTGTCATTGCCATGTTGAGTTGTAACTTGTGTTTGAATAAGCAACGATAGCTAATGACTAATGTTGGTAATTTATGCATTCTCTGTATTTGTTGTTGGAGAAATAGCCTTAACAACTGATGGCATCTTTTATTTAGCTTAACTTAATGCCCTGGGGGTTTTTCTTTAACTGATTAAAAAACAGTCTGAGTCTCTAGGCTCTCCTCTTTTTCTGAAAGGTAGGTGGTGCACTGAAAGAATTTAAGCAGAAGTTATCACTAGAGCTTAGTTTGAATTGCTGAGACTTAGATGAAGAATAGAACAAGTCTAGAAAATACTGGTAAATGACTCTGTGTCTCTGGGGCTGGAGAGATGGCTCAGCAGTTAAGAGCATGCACTGGTCTTACAGAGAGGATTTGAGACCCGCTTCCCAGCATTCATTGTCTGGTGGCTTACTCCCTCTTGTAATTCCAGCTCCAAGGTCTGATGCTCTCAAGGCACCCGCATTCATGTGCACATGATCCCTATCAGGCACACACATACACAAAATTAAAAATAATAAAATAAAAAATATCTACAACTTTGTATGTTTTGATCAATGACTAATTTCCTACAATACATTAAGCTAATATGTCACACTTATTTTAAAACTCCCTCTGGATCCTAGCTGTGTAAACTTGCATAAGTTATGTAATCTTTGTGTGCCTCTGTTTCATCTTAAGATGAGGCTGAAAGCAGTTACTTTACACAGTCGCTAGGGTAATTTAAGTATGCTGTATACCTTGAATGCCTGGCATTAGTATGAACTAGAATACTGATGTGTCACTTATTTAAGAACATTTCAGTACAAAAGACTGGAATAAAAAGCACTGTCAGGTTAATCCTGAAAAGCTGATATTATAGAGCATTCTCTATAGATTTTTATTCATATGGAACATTATTACACGTACAGCAAAATAATAGCAATCATTGAACTTGGTGAAGTAGAGAAATTTTGTGAGAAATCTCCATTTAGACATCAAACCTGGTGAATACTAAACATTATAATATGCTTTATTTCGGCCATCCTCTAACTTAAGATTCCAGCGTCCAGAGAGCAGTTAAATCATATGGGAGAAGATGGATCTGCTTAGATAGTGTTAGTTATCATTCTTCATTTTAGTGTATTTGCCCCTTCTGTGCTTTTTAGTAACCACTTAAGAATATGCCAGTCTGATTTCTCTGTATTATTTTCATCCTGAAATATTAAAACTTAAACTTCTTTCCTATATACCAAATCTATCTTAAACTCTGAAGAACTCCTGGCGAAAATCCCTATTAAAAGTGGACATCTTAAGAGACTTCAACTGGTTTTCTTGTAACTCAGACACCAGACTTTAATTCAAGGATTAGAAAATTATCACGCTATGCTCTCTATTCTTGCTATGAAAAATTAAATTTAACTGTAGCTGGCCAGTTTTTTTTCAACTGGGTAAGTAATGAAGTTTGCCATTTGAAGTTGTATGATAGGTTTTGTACATTTAACATTAACTGTATTGTTTATTGTATAAGAATTTATAATCTGCCCAGTGAATTTTATTTTTTCTTACACACCTTCTAACTTTACAGTGGTTCTGAATAAATTTTGAAATATCTCATGGTGTTCGTGGACACAGTGATAGTATTAGTGACAGACAACCAGTATCTTCTATCCTGTGTAGTAAAATATGGAACTAATTCCAGCTAGGGGTCAAGTCGTGGCCCTTCATTGATTTCTGTAATAGGACACCTCCAGATTATGTGAGCCTGCTTAGATCTGCTCACTACCACCAAATTTACCAGCCTTTCTATATCTGCAATCTTTGCTCATAATGGCTTTGAATTGATCAGTGCAGGTTCTCTTGTGCTTCTAGAAACTGGGGATACTTCTAGATAAAACTATCATAGATTGAACAGACCGTAAGGAGAAAATGTATTTGATATACTTACCCTACTGAATGCCATAGTTTTACATTGTAGTACTTTATGGATTGTCAGCTGTTTCTCATTAAATGACATTGCTGACTGGGAGCTGTTCAGTACCTCAAGAACATAATTGTACCACATATTTCTATTCTGAGAAAAGATAAAATTTTAAGTATGTTTTCTACTGAATTGCTATTACTTTTATATCACTGTAAAATAATACTAGTGTCTTAGTCACTGTTCTATTGCTGTGAAGAGATACTATGATCAAGGAAAGTCTTATAAAGGAAAGCATTTCATTGAGGCTTGCTTACAGTTTCAGAGCTTTGATCAATTATCATGGTGGTAGGAAGCATGGCTCTGGAGCAGTAGCTGAGAGCTTTCCTGATCCTCAGGCAGCAGGGTGGATGGAGGGAGAGAGAGGGTCCTGGCTTAGGCTTTTGAAATTCCAAAGCCCAACCCCAGTGACATAAGTCCTTTAAGAAGTCTCCAGCCTTCCCAACATTATCATTCCTTGGTGACTAAGCATTCAAACCAATGAGCCCATGGGAGAGAGACATTCTCATTCAAACCACTACAACTCCTTAAGTCCTACAGGGAACTTTAACTATTTATCTGAATCCCATTAAAATAACATCCTTAGATTTTCTAGAGAAGGCTTCAGTAAAAAATCTACTGCTGGGCTTGGGGAGATTGCTCCTTTGCCTAGGAATTATTTGCACCTGTTTTGATAACTCCATCTCATGTTAAAATGCAGGATATGTTGGTACACTGGTTAGGCAGAGGTATGTACATCCTTGGGGCTTGCTGGTCAACCAGCCTGGCTGACTTGGCAAGGTTCAGGCCAGTGAGAGGGCCTGTCTCTGAAAAAGACAAAAAACAAAAAGTCACTGCTGTCAGTTCCTGGTCACTGATTCTCTTGAGTCAGGAGTCTCTCGGTAGTCATGTGGTACATATTTATACTTTCCATGCTTTTTCACTCTGCACTTCTCTCTATGTCTGTGCTTCCTGGTTGTCTGTAGCAGAAGGAGTGGGAATGGGGAAGATGACTATGTCTTGGCTCTGGCTCTCCATTCTTTTGGCACACTGGGTAACACTGCTCTAAGCTTTGTATAACTTTGTATGCAGGAAGGCTGCTGTCCCTGAACCACTAAAACAAGTTCCTGGTGTTCAGAACCTACAGTCCTACTCTTTGACATCTACACTTGACCAGTCCTTTAATAGTTGCAGTCTGTGGTACTGAAGAGCTATAGGATATATATTTAAATCACCTAGAAATATCAGTTCCTTTACAGAGGGAAACAATAAAATTTGGAGGGCGTATGATTTTTCCCCCTTAACTTAAGTGATAGAATCAGAACTAGATTCCATCAGGGTGAAAAGTAAACCCCGCTAGACTGGCTCCAAGGTTAATTTCATTCCTGACTTGACATTCAACTCCTTTATAGGCTAAACTCACTTAATATATATATATATATATATATATATGTATATGTATATGTATATGTATATGTATATGTATATGTATATGTATATATAATATACATACATACATATATATATATATATATATATATATATATATATATATATATATATATATTAGCTAAAGCCCAGATTGTTGTTGTTTTCTTTAAATGGTACTCGTCCTCCATTTATCTGAATTTAGTCTAAGCACAGTCTCACCTTTTTCGGGCTGCTGCAGAAGGCTCTATTAATCACTCCAAATTCGCTACTTCTCTTCAAGGGTTTCCTAAATAACCATTGGCTGGACCCATGCTATTTCCCCGTGCTTTTTCACTGATTTTGGCTTTTTCTAGGTCTGAGCTTCTTTCAGCGTCTCCTGGGACAACTGGGGTGATTCCAGACCATGTTCTTTCTTTCTCTGTCTTCTGATCATTCTCCAAGGCCTGTATTAAATGCTCAAAGAGCACTTCGGTATCTATTTATAGCAGTGGCAGTTTTTGACTCCCAGTTACATACCCAGCTAATCTCACATTGCCTCTGGGCTGCATTTAAACCCATAACTTCTTCGTTTTGGTGAAGATTCAAGTTTTACTTATAAAGTATCCATTGAATCCTAAGGCCTAACCTTGGGGAAAAGTTTTCAAAGCAGTAGATCATAAATAGACTTTTATGTTCAACCAAATCATGTCCTGTGTCATCAGTAACTCTGGCTTTGAGATTAAAGATGACATTAAAAGTGAAACAATTAAAATTGATTATTTTTTAAAAATTTTTATATTGTGTTCTTCTTGTTTTTAGTAAAGTGAAAACCAGTAAAATATTAGATATGTAGTAGTTTAAGATTCCTTTAGTGACCATTTTATTCGCATGGTATTCATTGTTTAAGGCAACTGCTTGGTAGCTTTTCTTCTTTTCTTCTCTTTTTATTATTTTTTTATTCCTTTCTCAGATATTATATCCAGACTGCAGTTTCCCCTCCCTCCTCTCCTCCAAGCCTCTCCTCCCCACTTCCACCCCTCATTCACTCTTTCTGCATTTCTCTTCAGAAAAGGGCAGGCCTCCCCTGGAGATCAACCAGACATGGCATATGGAGTTGCAATAAGAGTAGACACCTCCCCAGTAGGAGGAAAAGTGTCTCAAAGGCCCTTGTTCCCACTGTTAGGAGTCCTACAAGAAAACCAAGCTATACAACTGTAATAAAGATGCAGAAAACCTAGGTCAGACTCATGCAGGCTTCCTGGTTGTCAGTTCAGTCTCAGCCCGTAACAGCCCAGATCGGTTGATTCTGTGGGTTTTCCTGTAGTGTCCTTGATCTCTCTGGCTTCTATAATCCCTTCTTCCCCCTCTTCCACAGGATTCCCTGAGCTCTGGCTAATGTTTAGCTGTAAGTCTCTGTATCTGTTTCCATCAGTTGCTGGATGAAGCCTCCTTGATAGCAATTGTGCTACCCGACCTCTGGGTCCTGGCCCTCCAGGCAATGTCAGGGGTGGGCTCCCTCTCATGGCATGGGTCTCAAGCTAGACCAGTCATTGTTGGCCACTTCCACAATTTCTGCACCACCTTTACTCCAGCATATCTTTTTTTCTTTTTTAATTTATTTTTTTATATTTTATTTACATTTCAGATGCCATCCCCTTTCCCCATTTCCCCTCCCTAGAAAACCCCTATCCCATTCCCCCTCCTCCTTTTTGCTTTTATATATTTTTTTAAAATGTTAATCAAAGGCTTTATAAGTTTGGTAATGCTCAATCAGAAGTGTAACCCAATACCCAACCTATATATATAAACTATCTTTGACTGGTGGAGACATCTGCCTCCATGCCCCCCCCTTCTCTCTCTTTCTCTCTCTCATCACCTAGCTTCACCCTTCCTGTTAAAATAAAACTTTTCTCTCAAAATGTATAGGCAGGACAAATTGTAGGTTGAAGGTTTTGTGGTTGGGTTAGTGTCCAAATTCCTAGTCAGGCTCCATATTCTCTATTGCTAGGAGTCTTAGCTAGAGGTACCTTTAGAAATTCCTGGGAATTTCCATTGCACTGTGTTTCTATCTTGTCCCCAAGATAACCAATTCCAGTAGTCTCTCCCAGTATACACTCTTTCTCCATCCTCCCTGAATTTGATTCCTCCTGTTCCTGACACCACCGACTGCCAGTCCACCTGTGGTTCTATTCTATTTCCCCTTCCTAGATTCATGTCCCCCATTGAACCTTCCTTGTTACGTTTCTCCTTGGGCCTGTGGGTTGTAGCATGGTTGTCCCTTACAGCTACTATCCACTTATAAGTGATGACATATACCATGTTTGTTTTCTGGCTCTGGGTTTCCTTACTCAGAATGATTTTTTTTTTTTTTTAAGACAGTATCTCACAAGTTGCTCTGGTTAACACCTCACAAGAGATTTGTCTTCTGGAGGCTGTCATTTGCCTCCTGTGTGCTGGGATTAAAGGGGTATATCACTGTGCCTGGCCTAGTTAGTAACTTTTGTGTAAGTTTTTGTTTTCTAATTTAACTATTATAGAAGCTCTCTCCATCCATTTTGCTATGTTTTCCATACTGAACCGTGCATGGCCATCAGTACATTTGCAGTACTTGAAAGTCCTTGTCCCATAAATATGATTGAGCAGTCAGGGGGTTAAGGCCAAGTGGTCTGAATAGGAGTTTGTGAGCCTGGTGTTGTGTCTTGGAGTTTGTAGGCTTCTTGGCATATTTTAAATTACCTAGCTTTAATTCTATCATCTTCTCTAGGCATGATTTGTTTTTTTAATAATAGATTACTTTATTACAAATATCTTGCAGTATTTTACCTCTCTTAAATGAATGCTAGAACAAAAAAAAAATGTGGTATCAGCTTACAAGTATCTTACCAGCATATGTTCTATTGAACAATCACTTAATTTAGTCAACAACTAATGATAGAATCATTAATTAATTCCTTGTGCCATTGAAGTATTTCTTAATTCTTTTAACAGTACATATTATTTGTCAGTACAAAGTAAGCTCACAATAGAAATGAGTTGCTGTTGCCAGAGATTTGAGTAGCAAGTGAATAACAAATTAGTGTATTTGTCCGTTTATAGCATTTAATTACTTAATATATTTGGAAAGAAGTTTAAAATATAAATAATCAGTGAATGTGTATTTTAATCAAGGTGCAGTGTTTGTTTTTTGTAAGACCATTCCAAATTTCTTTTGTAAGACCATTTCCAAATTTGCTCTATAGCCATTCATTTTTTCTCCTCCCCAGCACCACTGCCTTTTGAGAGGTTGCCTTTTCTGTGTTTACTGATAGAAGTCTATTAAGTCCCAGCTTTTAGACTTAAATTATCCTTCTGTCCAGCCTCCTGAGTATTTGAAACCCATGCTAAGCAAGACAACTGTGAAACAAAGAAAAGTTAGAAGAGTCACATTTTCCAATTTCAGTACTTACTAGAAAGGCAGACCTGGTCACTGAGACTTACAATATGGACATTTGGAAGGTGGATACAGAGGAAGGAGGATGAGGAGTCCAAGGTTATGACTACATAGTGAATTTAAGGCTAGCTTGGGCTACATTCAACCCTAAGTCAAAAAATAAAAAGATAAAATATTCACCCCAACTAAAACAAGACATTACAAAGCTACAATAATTTAAGATTGTATGATTTGTCCATACAAATAAACATAGAAGACAACATTTAATTGGGGCTGGCTTACAGTTTCAGAAGTTCAGTCCATTATCATCAAGGCAGGAGCATGGCAGCATCTAGGCAGGCATGGTGCAGAAGGAGATAACAGTTCTACATTTTCATCTGAAGGCTGCTAGTGGAAGACTGACTTCCAGGAAGCTAGGATGAGGGTCTTAAAGACCACATTCCTAGTGACACACCTACTCCAGCAAGGCCACACACTCTATCACAGTATATTTTTGTCAATGTTCTAGTTATAATTTTTTTTGCTAATTTTTGAGAGTCACATATATATGTATATGTACACATATATATGTAAGTGGATATATATGTATGTGTATATATGTGTGTATATGCATATATACACATATATATGTTTTATATGCCAGTCTTTATTTGTTTATTTATTGAGGCAATAGGGATTGAACCTAGGACCTCATGCACATTAGGCAAGTGCTCTGCACTGAGTTATATCCACAACTCTTATCCTAATCTTTAAGAAATGTTTTATTGTATATGTGTATGTTTGTTCACTACCTGCATACGAGAGCCTGCAGAGGTCAGACAAGGCTTTGGGTCCTGTGGAACTGGAGTTACAGATTGTTGGCCATGAGTATTCTGGGAACAAAACCTTCTGGAAGAGCAGTCAGTGCTTCTGAGTCATCTGTCCACCCTGCTCTTCCTAGTACTAATAGAGGCTTTTGTAATGGGAACGTTTGTTAATTCCAGTGAAGTCCAGTTGAGCTCTTCTTTATTTTATGCTTGATGATTTGTGTTTGATAGCTCTATGCCTAGTCTTTGCGGAAGATTTTCTCCTACCCCCAACCCCTGCACAATTTCATAGTTTTACATTCATGATCCACTTTCAGTAATTTGATAAAAAGTGTGAGGCTTAGGTTGAGCTTGAGGGATGTTGTTTTTCCTTATTTGCCTATCTAGATATTGAGCTCCCAGCACCATTTGTTACCGACTGTCTTCACTGAAACACTTTCACTTTTGAAAATCCAATGAGGCAGTGTAGCTTAATGGACCACTTACCTAATAAACTGAAGGCCTGGAGTTTGAACACTAGCATAAAAAAATCGATGGCACAGTAGGTAAACGTGCTTGCCCTGCAACCTGATGACGTCCGGCCAATCTCCGGAACCTACAATACAAGGAAAGAGCTTACTAATCAAAGTTGTTCTTTTCCCACCACACAAGTGCCATGGCACACAGTACATATATATACATGGTGACATACAGTGATATCTATGTTCACACACACGTGTACACAATACACATGTGTAAACAAATTATTTTTGATAATGTTTAAATGGGCATATGTGTCATATCTATTTCTAAGTTATGTGTATGCCTTCTATGAGTTAGTTCCACATGGACGTCGATATACTTAGACAGCAGTATAATACTTTTGAAATGGCATAGCCTGATTCCTCCACTTTATTCTTTGCTTTAGAATTATTTTTAACATTTATTATAAATGTAGAATAATCTTGTCAATATCTACAAAAGTCTTGTTGGCGTTTGGAACTTTGGCATCTTTACTATGATGCTCTCTTAGTCATGCCAATTTGGAACTGCAGACTAGCTAGCTCTAGGGTTTCTGTAGATCGAATTCCACTCTTAGTTTCTTGACGATTTTTCTTAGGAGGTTTTCTTATACAAGTGACTTTTTCTAGATGCTCTTTCTTCTTTGTTTGATACAACTATATGTTTTTAGAGTGTTGAAATGATAAATTACATTGATTTGCATTTTCATTATTAAGCCAGGCAGTTATCCCTGGAGCAAATCCCACTTATTTATAATGAAAGTTGATGTCACATCTTGAAGAATGATGTTGAGGATTTCAGTGTGTGTGCTCAGGAGAGTTGTATAGAACATGGGAATCTATAGGTCTCATTTTATATCTTAGTTTTATCTTTTAGTAGCCAGGTAAAGCTTGCTTCATAACAGGAAGTTTACATGGGAAAATTGTGTTCAATTATTATTCAATTTAAATATTTCATAGAAATCTAATGAAATCTTTCAGTCCTCTAGATTTTGTCTTGACCATCTCTCAAGCCTTCCATTCCCTCTCTAGTTAGTATCTTCTTTTTCTTGAATTACTATTATTACATACATAAGTGAATACATAAATATAAATACAACATACTGAGTCTGTTAGCATTGCTTGTACGGATATTATTTTAGGTCTGACTACTTGTCATTTAGTGGGTTCATCCCTGGAGACAACTCATTCTCCACCTCTCAGCAGTTGTTAATCACCTGTCACTCTTCATCTAAGGGTGGTCCACTAGATTTCCCCTAAGTTGGCATGTCACCTGCCATTGTCATTGGTCAGGTTTTGCTTAAGGAGCCATATTGTTGAGATTTCACATATGTGGTTTCCCTGCCATATTTATAAGAATGAGTCCACAGCAGACATTCAGGTCTTCTGGCTCTTACACTATTTCTTTTCCTTTTCCACGAGGTTCCTTGAGACTTTGTTGTAGGCATTCTGTTATAGATGTATTAACTGGGGCTGGATACCCCATGATCAGGTCAGTTGCTATCTGCATTTTGACCAGTGTGGCATTCTCCATCTGCTGCAGAAAAAAAGTTTCTTTTGTGGAGGATGAGATCTCTGCCTATCTGTGAGTGTAAGGATAGATATTAGAACACCCTTAGGAAGGTAGCAACAGAAGGTTACCCTAAGATTCATGACCTCAGTAGTTGGCTAGACACCAGGCATGGTTTCTTTCCTGATCATCAGGCTTTAAGACCCAGTAGACAGCTTTTGGTTACCATCAAAAAATCAATGCCACTATTCTACCTTCCAGCATATCTTGCCCTGCTTGACATTGCTGTGATTCATAGGTGTCACAGCTAGGTAGGACTATTGATTATGTCCGTCCCTTAGCAGCTTGTATAGTACCTTCTGGTACTGTGAAAGCCAGTCCTCAGGAAGAGTTTGGTTCAGATCAAGCTTGACTCCTCCAAGTCCTGTTTCCAAAGTCACTTTCCCATCCACATAGATTTTGATGTATCTTATCACTTATAATCCTATAGTAAGTTACTGAGAACAGTTTGTATGAACCTCTAAAAATGTTCATGGGGCAGTAATTAATAGCTTAGTGTGGTGGTTCTAATTTATTCTTTCATTTGTTCAGTTTCTGATGGGTCCTGGCAGAGTCCAGGGCTTTACGCATAGTCAGAAGTGCCCCACCACTGAGCTTGTTGGGTTAATGTTTCCTGGGAGAGATGTAAATATAACACCTGTTCACCCAGACAGGGTCCTGACAACATAACAAGGGAACAGCTGCAGCCATGTTCAACCTGCTAAACCAGTGACCTTACTATACTTACAGGAGCAAGCCATAGGGTGCTTAGAGCAACATGGGTGAGCACAGCAGCTGCATCACCAGACCATCCCACCCCAGTGTGGATGATGACTTTAACGCTGTATAGTTGGAGTTACTTTTCTCATCCCACTTCACCTCAACTTCTACACTCCATACTTGAGCACCTCCACAAACCACATGCAGCCGATTATAACAAGATCTTTTGGGAGGGTCGCTGGAATTCAAATGAGGGTACAGAGACCCTCCTCATCCCTCCTTTTCTGAGGGAACAGCAGGACCGACTGTGAGCATGCTGTGATTAAGATAGTAACCACCATGCTGTATCCTGAGGATGGTATCCTACAATCTTCATATTCAGTCAATCATTCTGAAATGTAGCATTCATGCAAACACTTGTTTATCCAGCCCTCCTCCCAGAGAAGAGTGTAAACTGGCATTCCTAACATGTTCCTAGTGCTGCTGCTGCTTTGGGGCTGCACTAGAGACATGCTGACGTGATGACAGTTTGTTGATTTCAGTGGTACACATGAGCAGTGTATACGGTTGGGCTGAGTAAACAAATACTAATGTGCAGTGAGTAAAATAAGCTGGGCGAAAGAGCAACAGTTATAGCAGAAACGGGCACGATCTAAGCAAGGATGACAGCTCACTCTGCATGTAGCACTTGCACAGAACGTTGTATTTCTACTGAAATAAGTCACTTTCAGCACTGTCATATGTAGCATGTAAGAGGCCAAGCGAGTGGGACACTGACAGAAATAACACCCATTTTATTACAGAGAATTGAGAGATACGGTGATCAGGAATGCTGTGAACATAAAGTAATGCCAATTTTATTGGATCCTAAGAAGACCAGATTTGAGTGGCTACACTAAATTACATTCTGTAACAAGTATATGACACACAAAATCTTCTTTAAGGCTCCAAATTGACACCAGAAAAGCCTGTTTCATTGATTTGAGTAATGATGCCCAAGCGGGCAGTGACTGCACAGGGCTCACCCTGGTCTTTCTTGAGCTCATGAACAGAAGTGAAACTGCTCCATTCCCTGATAGAATCCAGGTCAAGGTGAACCTACAGATAGTTTCCGCGGATGATTAGTATGAAAAATGAAACTAAAGTAATGGACTGTGCGGGTGGTGTTTTTCTCCTGTGTGGATTGTTATGGATGTTCATAAAGAAACTTGCTCATCGGATGTCAATAATAATGCCTTCCCTTCTCTCTAGCTCTGTTGGTTTAGCAAAAGCAGCCTTAGAAGCGATTAATGGATTTAACCTCTTTGGAAACCAGGTAACTAAACAAACAAACAAACAAACAAACAACTAATTATTTGCATGTCTAAGTAATTTTACTACCTGTTTTCAAAGTCATTTTTTTTTTAAACCTGTGACTACCTGAATTATTTGTGGCAGCCCATGCTTGAGCAACTTTGCTCAGAAATGGTTAACCCCGTGAAGTTCACCTTTCATTAGTTGTTGGTGGTAGGATTCTGATAAGTCCAATTTTGCTTGTTGGGTAAACTCTATTCTCCAAGCTGTTTCTGAGGAGTTGCACATTTTTGATGTGTTCCTGGCATTGTGCACAATGTTTTCATGTCACTTCTCATGTTGGTTTCAATTTTATTCATTTTATGCAGAGAGGGAATTTTTATAATGTCTGCAGTAAGGATGGAGAAGTTGTAGGCCTAGTAAAGTGATCCCTCCCTCCCTCCGTCTCCTCCCCCCTACTCTCTGGATAAAGTGGAGCCCAGAAAAGTCACCTTAGATTTTCATGAGATCATGAAGCGCTTTTTGCACTTACAGAATCTAAGAGCTGACAGTGGATTCAGTTGTTGGAAGAGAGTGAAGAAGAGAAAGCTCAGCATTCTGGGCCAAGGACTAGACTCGTTTTCTTCAGGAATGTTTGACGGTTCCTGAAATGGCAGAGCAATGTGACACTGTATGTGATTGTGGTTAACAGCTGGTTACTAGTGTTCTTAGTCATAGAGGTACAGTGCAGAGACATGGGCTCTGCCAAATGATAAGAAAAGGAAGCTGGATAAGGAAGTTAACACATTGGGGTGGATTGTAAGTCTTCTAGTGTTTCTCAAGAAGACTGCCAGGCATCCTGGATTAAAGCAGAGGGTTTAATATAGCAGCAGTTTGGAACAGTTAGATCTTCCTAGATTTAATATTGCAGCAGTTAGGAACAGTTAGATCTTCCTAGGCTGCAAAGGAGAAAACTGAGTGAAGCTGACTTCCAGGTTTGCTGTGACTCTGGTGGTGATTGGCTTGGTTTTTGTTGTGGTGTTGCTTCCTTTGAAGTACCTGAGGCTATGCCTGCTGTTTAACCCCTAACCCTCTACTCCATGCACACTCCACAGAGCACACTCACAGTCCACTGGGACTGTTGTCCCTGCTGGCTGCTAAAGCTTTACTCTCCTGGAATCTGACTGACCTAACCAGACATTAGGTATAAATGTTCTGCCAATATTATTTCTTAGTGCGTCTTCCAACCTTACATGTACATTAGATTCAGAGGAATTCTGAAAGCAGTCATTCTTGACACATAAGCACCTTGCTGACCTAGTATAAAGGTCGCTGTTTAGAATTTAGAGTTATCCCCTTAGAGTTTTAATGCTCAGAAATTCTAAAGTGCAGCCAAGAGCATCACTGTTTTTAACATAACTCTGTGCTAAATGTTACTAAATGGACAATTCATTTATTAGTTCAGTTAGAAATGAAAAAAAAAAATGGTCTTTTCCTTTAGCCACACAGCAGTAATGGAAATAGGTACGGAAAAAGAAAGGACAGTCACAAATGCCTATTCAGATGAGACACAACCTACAACCAACCAACCAACCAGCCAGCCGGCCAGCCAGCCAGCCAGCCAACAGACCAGTGGACATACCAAAGTGTTCATGAAAATGTGAAAAGAAAGAAAGAAAGAAAGAAAGAAAGAAAGAAAGAAAGAAAGAAAGAAAGAAAGAGA
The DNA here is from genome assembly GCF_011762505.2 of Arvicanthis niloticus. Taxonomy (NCBI): domain Eukaryota; kingdom Metazoa; phylum Chordata; class Mammalia; order Rodentia; family Muridae; genus Arvicanthis; species Arvicanthis niloticus. Next base: position 13,505,913 of record NC_047675.1, read on the forward strand.
AAGAGAGAGAGAAAGGAAGAAAGAAAGAAACTTATCAGGTCAGCAGTGTTCCTTCCTGTTTAGGACCAGTGTTATCTCTTACTCAAGAGTTGTCTTTTTAGCAGTTGCATGGTAAAGGGAGGAGTCCAATGTCATAAATTCAGACATGTTAGTGGGTGTGGTCTCCTTGCTGAGATGTCTGTGTAAGACTCCACTCTCTGTAAGAATTCCCTAATTTAATGCCCTGCACACATGGAACTGTCTGATATGCTAGTGCTTTCCATGCTAGCTTTCTGGAGCACAGGCCAGGGATGGTGGAAGGCACCTGAGTGCCTGTTTCCCTCAGCCATTACAGATCATTGCGTAATCCTTCCTGTCTCTATCTTGGCTGGTTTTTGTTTGGTTTGTTGTTGTTTCTCATACATCTTGTCAGGAATACTCTAACTGCTACCAGGACTGCATGGGGCTTGTCACACTTGTCATATTCCCATGCTGTGCTCACTCAGAACATGGCTGCACTAATGCTTTCTATAGTCTTCTGACTAGTTACCTTTCCTTGAAGAATCACAGCTTTGGTTTCTTCTGTACGCTTCTGTCACAATTTCTGTGGCTAGCCCTGTCCTGCCCTTCACTCCACCCTCAGTGTATTCAGGATAGCCTCTTTTCAGTTCACAAAACCTATAGTCCCATGTTCAAGAGGAGGCAACACCTCCTTGGCAGCTCCTGCACATTCTGCTTGCACTGTTCTGGTATGCACTGCAGCTAAGCGCCAGCTGGTGGCTGCACTGCTTGCTTCTTTCTAGGGTCTTTATAGATCTCACCCGGGCTTATTTACTTTTTCATACTTTTCTGCTATCCTTTTAATTTCTTTGTGTGTTTCTGTTTCTCTTCAACTGTTTCTGTCCTAGTAATGAGTCTATCCACTTTTACCCTCATTCTTTTCCTCGATGGCTTGATGATTGATGTTGCTTTTAATCTGCCATCTTTATAAGAAGCCTTTGTTTCTCTCCAAATTCAGTTAGCCCAGGACCAACCAGGGAAACTACCTTTCTAAGAACATCTGTTAAAGCTGTACATAGCATGTGAGAGCTCCTGATGGCATCCACAAGGTCAGAAGACACTGTGCAATGTCTCCTCACTCTCCAGAGGCATGGAGCTTGCACAAGAGATAATAGCACTGATGACACACATGCCAACGCTGGCCCTAGCCTGGCCTCACTTCGCTTACAGAGACTGTTGATGTTAGCAGTATATAAGGCTCACAGACATTACCTTTGCCTTTGAGACTGTGTCAGAAATATTTGTCTGGTCATGAGGCTAAAGGGGAGAGGACAGCTCTTTTGTACTTCTAAAACTCATGTCCTTATAGTGGTGGTCAAGGACAATCATCTTGCACATCTATTATAACAAGCAATGACAGATACTAAGTTGGGCAGAAAATATTGAGCTCTTAGCTGTAAAGAGGCTCTGGGTAGAGTCAGCATATTATATGGAATTGTGGCTTTAAGAAGTGGAAGTTAAAATCAATGTGGGGACTGGAGAGATGGCTGGTGGTTAAGAGCTCTTCCAGAGGTCCTGGGTTCTGTTCCCAGCACCCACATGGCAGCTCACAGCCATGTACAACTCCAGTCATAAGAGATTTGGCATCCTATTCTTGGTTCTGTGGGTACCAGGCACAGACATATATGTAGGTAAAACACTTGTAAAATAAATATCAAACAGCCAAAGTTAATAGGCTTTCACATAATTCCTGTAACACTTCCTTTCCTGTTCTTGCCTTTAATTGTGGAAGGCAAGAGACTGACAAATTTACTGAGGTCAGAGTCTCTAACTGGTGATGACAGACTGCTCATGTTTGGCAAAGTGTTCAGAACAGAGCAGACGTCTGTCTTCCTTTGAAATCTGAAGGCCTAAAAGTGCATTCAAGCAGATTCAAAAAAGATTTCAAGCAGGTGATAATTCTGTGCGGGCTTTCCTCCGTGATGTTAAAGACTTGCTTCTAAATGGGTAAAGGCTGTCTGTGCTCTTGTTTGATTCTGAGGGGTTTTTGTTTTTTCCCCTCCTGAAAGCCCAAGCTATAATGCTGATAGCATGGCATATATTTTTATACAGAGGTTAGTATTCTATCTCAGTTAGGAGAAAGTTACCTTCTGAGATTACTTTCTGTAGGCATGCATACATCTTAAAGGCTGGCAGCTAAAATACTTAAGTAACCAAGTTGTTTATTTCTGGCCAGAAAATAGTAGTTTTACTATTCATTATCACATGATGGACAGAGTTGCCAAATTTGCCATTTTAGTTACAAATTGTCTGTCTGTTTGTCTGTCTGTCTGTCTATCTATCTAGTTCAAGTTCAGGCATTACTGGCCTACAGATACACTGTAGATCCTGTCCTCTATTCACATATTCACAGACCCCCAACCCACTTATTTTCCTGCTATTTTTTTTTCTAATAGTCTGCTTGCTGCTGCTTCCACCAAAGTCCAGTCTCTCCCTTTGGTCTTATCCTTCCTAGCTGCATGGACTTAGTCCCACTGTCCATCTGAGCCAAGGGTGAAGTTCTCATATGTTACTATGTACCTCATATCTGGGTCAGCTTTGTGTTCTGGAGCAATGTTCAAATTCATTCTTATTTTTCCTCACAGCGAAGTATGTTGTACTCTAGGGAAAGATACTCTAGGATACTATGGATATTATGGATGTAATTTGTTAGACATCTTATAAAATCAAAACATTTATAAGAAAAGAGGAAAATATAAAAATAATATCTAATGATTATAAGATTGTTTCAAGAAATTCAGGACATACTAAAAACATAAAGAAAAGTAAGGGGCTAGAGAGATGGCTCAGTGGTCAAGAGCACTGGCTGCTCTTCCAGAGAACTTAAGTCCAGTTCTCAGCAGTCACACAGAGGTGCACAACCGTCTGTAACTGCAGTTCCAGGGGATCTGATGGCCTCTCTGGCCTGTACCAGGTGTGCATGTGGTACACAAACAAATTCATTTATGTGTTAAAGAATTAGTGGAAATAAGGTCTTTAATAATCTCTTACACATTGCATTCAGTGATAGAAAGTTTGTGAATTGTCTTGTCTCACAGAAAGAATGCCACATGGTTTACAATTCTCTGAAATGTGTTCCTTTTTCTATTTCCAGGGCTGTTCTTGGTCAGTTATATTTGTGGATCTCGACGCTCACAATCGCAACAGGCAGACTTTGTGCTCACTGTTACCCAGAGAGTCACGCTCGCATGTGAGAGAATGTTACAGCAAAAAAGTTCTCATTTACAGTTTTTATTTTGTCTTACCAGTCTTCAAGAAAGTACACTGCAGTGTGGAGTTCTTGCACAACAAGAGGACGCGATAGATAGGCCTATGCCTCTGTCCTCCAGCCTCTGGGGCTCAGGCAGGACTTAAATGGTTGTCAGCAAAGCTGTCCAGTCCTTTAAGCCTTTGTTAGACAACAGGAAAATAGATATTATTTCTCTTTGGGAGAAATTAGCAAAAGTAGCCTAAACAAAGGGAACATTGTTTTTAAAATGGGGGTTTAGGAAAATATATTTCATCTAGGCACTGAAGGGCCTTTTATTTGTTTGGTGAACTTCTGTATATTTACTGTACCTGACTGAACATTTTCCCAGGGATTGTTTATGGTTTCATCCTTCAAAAACTACCCCAAATAGAATACTTGACTCTTCTATATGAGTAATAGCAGATTGTAGTGAATACAAAACCAATAACAAAGCATTATCTGTTTTTTAATGATGTTCTATTCATTTATTGTACCACTTAAATCTTCTTTGTCAACATCCTGACATATGTTTCCATGTATTTTTGTGAACATGACTTTTTGTTTTAAGAAACTAGAATAGTGTTTTTCTATGAACAAGCATATTTCCAATCAATAAACAGATTTCTATAGTATAACTTCTGATTGCTTCTGCAATATAAATTCCAGTGGATGCTAATTACTCAGCTGTTGGGCCTTTTGTTTTCTCCTTTTCATTATTATGGGCAAATTGCTCTGTTTACTAAATTGTGGCAGTATTAATTTTTTACATTATGTTTAGCTATAATTTTAAGTTCTAGCCTGATATTAAAATTTGAAAATTCTTTTAATTTTAATGAGTAAAGTGCTACCTATTTTATCAAGCTTACAAATCACACCATAGGAACGTCTGTCTTAAGATCCTTGTCTGCTGACAAGCTTCTTGGCTTTAATTTGACATGAATTGTTTTGGACTGTGTGGATCGTATCACTTCCGACATTTACAGTCTTGTTGTTGTAATGACTCCAGAACACAGATGCCGCCCTGCTCCCGTGTATCAGTTACCCTGCGTTTGCCTTGGATGATGAAGCTCTGTTCAGCCAGACACTTGATAAAGTGATAAGAAAATTAAAAGGAAAATATGGGTTTAAGCGTTTCTTGCGAGATGGATACAGAACACCATTGGAAGATCCCAACAGACGCTATTACAAACCAGCAGAGATTAAGGTACCATGCACTGGTCTGTGCTGGTAGCACACACAAGTTGTCACAAGCGCTGACCCAGGAGAGGAGACTGACTTTTTGATTTTAGATCCCACTCATCTGTCTGTGTTAATATTATATATTACTAAAAATAATTGCTCCTATACCATGAGCTTTTTCTGGGGATTGACTGCTATTATACATCAATGCTTAGAACTGTGCTTGACAGATAGTAACTGATCAATAAGTATTAACTCTTCTTACCACAGTGACCACATAGATTCATTGGTAAAACAATATTTTTAGCATTTTTAGTCTTTTACCTATTTCTCTGACATGGCTTTATTTTATTTGTCATCTGTGTTTCTGTTACTAAGCAAATGATCTCATTAAAACTAATATCCTGAGCTGGAGATAGTGGTTCCTGCATTTAATGTCAGCACTTAGGGACAGAGGCACACAGAGCTCTCTGAGTTTAAAGCCATCCTGGTCTATAGCGAGTTCCAAGCCAGCCAGGTCTATACAGGGAGACCCTTCCACAAAGCAAAATACCTTGTGGTCCTTCATCCACTCCTTCATCTGCTCAGGAATTCTGGAGAAAGCCACAGACTGAACATATGCCATCCAGTCTCTAGTATGTCCTTGTTGGTCAGTGCCTGTCACTGCTCTCACTGCTCCTCAGTTCTGCTGTGTGGTCCTGGAGGAACTTCCCCCTACAGACAACCTTGGACACAGGTTCTCAGCTCTCTACCCTGTTCCTGCTGGTAACCTTTTGTTTCTGTGTGGTGGCCTCCACTGTACCTTTCCCTTCAGTGACACTTACCCCTGTGTCTTACCTCGTGGAACATGCTGCCTCTCTTGAGGTATTCCATATGGAGGTATTCCATATCTATAGATATAAATATACACATGTATATCTCTGTGTGTATGTACTTCCTGTGTCTTTACTCAGTTTTTTGGGAATCCCACTGTGCATTTTCTTCTCTGATAGGACATGAGTCTTTGTTCCTTATCTTTTCTATTCTACCCTTCCCTCCCTTATGCTTCACCCCATTTACCTTTTCCTTTGTCATAAACACATTAGTGCCCATTACTAAAGATATGAACAAAACCCTCACTCACTTTTTGGTCCTGTTCATCGCCTGTCTTCTGTCTGGAGCTCTGACCCTGAACAACATGACTGGGTATGTCTGTGTTTTGTATGGGGATCCAGTATAGTGCTTACTTTTCATGTCTGGCTCATAGCCCAGGCGATACAGTCCACCAAGCAGGGAAGACATGTCTTTAGGGGTGGCTAGCATCTCTGGCAGCATGAACGATGTGTAACTTACAGGCAGTCTAGCTGGAAGCCGAAGCTATCTGAGTCATAGTTCTCAAAGCCAACCTCTAGTACCTTGCTCTGTCAGCTGCCAGCCCAGCCTTACCTCAGAAAGTTCTCACAAGCTTTCAAAATAGCAGCACTGACAGGGGACACCTTGTCGGCCTATGCAGGCTCTGGGCTGGTTTCAGGCAGTTTCAGTGGCTGGGTTAAAGTGAATGCTTGCTCACTGTATTTTGCTGAATCTCTGGTGTCTGTATGTATTAACTGTGTTCTCTTTTTTGGAGTTTTCTATTTCCTGTGACCACATTTTCCCCTCCATCTCTATTCTCTCTCTGTCAGTTTTCATCTCCTTCTGCTTCTGTGATCCATCTTCATTGTGCTTTTCTTTCTACCAAGCTCTCACCACTATTGTAGCAAGTAATGGACTCTGTCCCTGACTCACAGTGTGCCTTAAAGTGTCCTCCCTATGTGTGCACCTGCTGCTAGACATACATCTTCAGTTCAGTCTGCCTGCATCTAGCTCCTACTTCTCTGCCTAGGCCCATATCTGAGTCCCTCTAGGTATTTCCTTACCACTTAGCCATCTTTTTTTTTTTTTTTTTTTTAAAAATTAAACATTTTATTGATTGTGTATGTGTGTGTGTGTGTGTGTGTGTGTGTGTGTGTGTGTGTGTGTGTGTTATGCATGTACACGCACATGACCATTAATATGAGTGTGCCATGATGAACATATGGAGATCGGAGAACAGTCTCCAGTGAATTAGTTCTCTCCTTCTACCATGTGGATCCCAGGGATGGAACTAAGGTCCTTAGGCTTAACATAAGCAAGTGTCGGTCTCTCCCATAGAACCATCTTGCCAGCCCAGCCACTTAACCACTTTTATCCCCTTTAGACATCCTATGTTTTCCCTCTTTTCTGTGTTATTTCTTGGCTTAACCTGGTAGTTGATAACATAGGACAATTTTGTCACCCAACTCAACATGGACAGGATCTGTAGATTTCAGATTACTGCTTGAGTTGGCATCAGGTTAGTGGAGGCTGGGTATGGTACCTCATAGCCTGGGTTGCACATGAGTTCTTTTGTCCAAATTGAGACACGTGTCTGGCCTGTCATTTTTTTTTTCTCTTTAAATTGCTCTTAAGGCTTTGAGTTGATTTCCTTATTTCTTGCTTCATGACCCCTAAGTATTGCCAACCGCCCAGCCTGGGAGTCAGCATAAAATAGACTCTGATCCTTCTCAGTGTCCACTGGTTCACCGACCTCCAAGTCTCCTGGTCGGGGAGGTCTTGAGCATCTTCCCACCCACCTGCTGGGCTTCAGCTTTTCCTGCTTCTGCTTGTGCATTCTAGAATTAGTGACTTAAGAAAGCGTCTTTAACATGTTTTGTCCCCCATGAGACTGGCGTGTCTACTCTTTGCTCCGTGCAACACTTTAGCTGCTTTCTTGCCATTATCACCCTTCCCTGGTACTCAAGACACAGTCAGATGTTTCTTAATCTATGTTCCTGATGTGCTGTGTATGGACAGTGTGTGCTGTGCAGTTGTTATTCATTCATTTGCCAGCCTTCCCACTGGCTTGTGAGCCTCTTGAGGCAAAATGACTAACTTTTGTCTCTAGTGTTCTGTCTGGTTTTGTGGTTCTCAACTTGTGGGCCATGACCCCTTTGGGGGTCACATTATCAAATATTCTGAATATTTACATTACAATTCATAACAGTAGCAAAGTTACAGTTATGAAGTAACAATGAAATAATTTATGATTGGACGTCCCCACAACATGAGGAACTGTGTTAAAGGATTGCAGCATTAGGAAGGTTGAAAACCACTGCTCTAGTTAGTGCTGGGTGTTAGTGAGTACTTAGTACATACTCAGTGACTGCTAGTTAATGAGTTGAATGAATGACCTTTTGAATAAAAGTTCTGAAAAATACATAAAGAACAATTGGCCTCAAGCTGAGATTTATTACTGTAAAAAGTCCCTTGCATATAACCTAAAATGTAGTTACTATAGTTTGTTAATAGAAATCTTAATGTTTTACTTTCTCTTTTAGCTGTTTGATGGCATTGAATGTGAATTTCCCATATTCTTCCTTTACATGATGATTGATGGTAAGTGAACTTCATCCCAAAACTTAAGATGCAGACTACAAGTGGCTTAAAGAATAGGTGAGGGTTGAGCAGATGGCTCCATGGGTAAAGTGCTTGCCATGTAAGCATGAAAACATGTGTGTAATTGCTAGCACCTGCCTGGAAAGCATGTGGCTGTAATTTCAGTGCTGGGAGCAGAGATAGGTGGGTCCTTAAAGCTACCAGCCAATCAGATTAACCAGATGAGTGAGCTCCAGGCTCAGTTGAGATACCCTGTCTCATATTTGGAGAGGGATTAAGGAAGACACCTAGTGTCAATCTCTGACTGCCACACACATGCACACACACACATATTCACCTGAATGTTCACATGAACAGGCACACACAAACACTAAATAAAAACAGTAAAAATAGCTGAAATGAATGATTCCATTCATCTAGCAGTAAATTAGACTTGGGCGATGGTAACAACTCAGTATTTTTATGTTCTCCTGTTTCCAAGTGAATGTCAAATCTTTATGGAATTTTAAAAAATATCACATGTATATGCATATGCTGTATGTGTTTATGATGTATGTGCATGAATTTTGTGAGTACAGGGGCATGCATGTCCCAGCACAGGATTGGAAGTCAGAGGACAACTTTAGATTTCTGTCCTTACCTACCACATGCTTAAAGAATTTCTTAAACCATGTAGAAGTCATTAATACCGATGCCAGTATCTTGCTCATACTTATAAAGAAAAGCTTATCATAGAAGTCATGAATTCTATGTTCATAATATTGACTATCTATGCCATTTATGCTTATGTATAGTGAAACTTCAATTAATTCAATGTTTAATTCTAAATGCTAACATGACTTTCTAAAATCAATTATTATATGTCATACATATTTGCATTTCTCTTTAGTTTTATGTTTTCTTTTACATAAACTTTGGCACAATAATTTTTAAAAGGCTTAGAAGTTTTTATAAGGGAAAATCTTTGCTTATTAAGCACAGCCTGTGTTGGGTTTTGTATTTTACATTTTAGGTGTTTTTAGAGGCAATCTTGAACAAGTCAAGGAATATCAGGACCTGTTGACACCTTTGCTTCACCAGACCACAGAAGGTACAGCTCTTTTTATCAAGAGTTTTTTCCACCAGTGTTTCCTTGTTCGTTTGAAGTATGTGCATGAGCCCTTTATAAAATTCATCTACATTAGATTGAAAAATAAATGAGACCTCAATCGAAATTAGAATGACCTCTATTAATTTAGTTTAACAAATGTGTTTTACAAAAGTAGTTCGTCAGGCATGACAAGGATGGTCATGAATGTAGGTGTTCCTGGATGTGGTGATACTGAGGTGGTTTGCATATGGACAGAATTGTGTAATGTTCTTGGTATAGTTCCATTACTCTGTGTAGTGTTACAGCCAAGTCTTCTAAAACTGTATGGCTAGGTGAGTATTTTAGTTAGAGTGTCTGTTGCTGCAGTGAACACCATGGTCAAAAAGCAGGTTGAGGAGGAAAAGTTTCATTTGACTTACACTTCCATACTGCTGTTCATCTAAGGACAGGAACTCAATCAGGGCAGGAACCTGAAGGCAGGAGCTTGTGCTGAGGTCATGGAGGGGTGGCTCACTTCCTGAGCTTGCTCAGCTGGCTTTCTTATAGAATATAGGATCACCAGCCCAAGCACAGAGCAATGGACCGGGCCTTTCCCCATCACTAACTAAGAAAATGCTTTACAGCCACGTCTATGGAGGCACTTTCTCAATTTTGGTTCCCTTCTTTCAGGTGACTCTAGTTTGGGTATCTAGTTGACGTAAGACCAGCCAACACAGTGAATGAAGCCACAGACCTTCAGAGGGCTGCCTGAAAAGACTTTTCTTGGATATACGCAGGAACATTGACTGGGTATTCTAGACTCCTCTTTGGAGAAGCATCTGGGGCTTTTAGCATTATATTTTGATGTTTGCCCTGATACAGAGATGTCATTCTTGAAAGATGGGTTTAATGTTTTAGAAATAGTCAAAATGCCAAATTTTAGGAGTAAGAACATAATGGTTTAAAGCACCAGTAGGGCCCATAAAAAAACTAATTGTAGAATACCCAACGGAATTCAAGAGCAGTATTCTAGATATCTTTGGGGTTTAGAAATATTAATAGAACTATAATCTCATGAGAATAGCTTTGAAAATTGTATGTAAGTTAAATTTTGATGTGCTAGTCAAAACATATACATAGTCTTATGCACATAATAAATGAACTGTCATTCACAGCACTGGGCTCCATTCCTTGTTGCACATGAAGTTTGTGACTGTGTGTGTGTGTTTCTGTGTGTCTGTGTGTATGTGTGTGTGTCTCTGTGTGTGTGTCTCTGTGTGTGTGTGTATGTGTGTGCTTGCATGCACTCACCCATACACCTAGGATTCCAGGAATACCTCAGTCACATACTTCATATCTTGTTTTACCCTTTCAATGCTTGTAATGTTCAAAGGTGTGATATATTTATGGACAAAGAACTTTAAACTAAAAATTAATACTAAATGTTAAAGGGAGTTATGTTTTCAATATGTACTTGTCTTCTTAAGAAATTGTGCAATAATGAAATACTTCCGGAATCAGGCCTTTTAGTATTCAGGAAGGGATGGATCATGAACACGTGGAAGTGGTTACCTATCATACTCTGCTTTATAGCTTCATGTTCACAGTGATGGTCACAGTATTCCTCATAGACCATAACCCTTTCTCTGATTGTAGACACATATATCACTGTCTCTGATTGTGATACCTGTATTGTAGACACCTATATCACTATCAATTCATGCATGAAGAAGGCAGCAAAATTTCAAAGCCCTGGTTTATATTTTGCAAAATTAACTTTACTGTGGATTGTTGTTACAAAATAACTGTCTACCACACCTTGCAAGGAATGTATCTCTTAAATAATGATTTCATTTTCTGAAAGGTGTAGCTTTAAAAGATAAGTTTTAAGAAAAGATTGTTTTTCTTTTCTTCAATGACACTGAACTGTAGAAGATGGGCTTAATATATAACCAGGGATTCATTTGTACTAAGCAATGTCTCAGAATTATAATTCTTCATTAAAGGTTAAATAGTATCTCATTTACAGTGCTTCGGTAGACTAATCCTATTTAAAATAACTTCTCTTATGGCTTTGACTATCTGTATACTATATATACATACATATTGTTCACACACACATATAGACAGAGACAGAGAGACAGAGAGAGACAGAGATAGACAGAGAGAGGGAGACCTAAAGTTGTTTGCTGTTAGAGGAAATACACATACATAGCTGCCTAAAGTTTAATATACGATTGGCGTCATTCTAAAGTCAAGAAAGTTTTCTCCATATGTTTTTCCTAAGAGTATCTGAGAGGATCAGAGTCTCATACTTCTCTATAGACCACTGGATCTGCTCCTCTATAAGCCACCTTTGTCCCTGCTGTCCTGTCCTCATGAATTCTTCAAGGAGAGATTTGGGAAGAGCACAGCTTTGTTGTAATTTTGTTTTGTTTTGTTTTGTTTTTAACTCTGTAGGATATCCTGTTGTACCAAAGTACTATTATGTGCCAGCTGACTTTGTAGAATATGAAAAAAGAAACCCTGGTAGTCAGAAGCGGTTTCCTAGTAATTGTGGTCGTGATGGGAAGTTGTTTCTTTGGGGACAAGCTCTGTATATCATTGCAAAACTCCTAGGTAAGTGGTGAAGATTGGGAACCTATTTTCTTTCTTCATTATTAACTTGTTAGGAATAAATATATTTCTGGGTGACGTTTTCCTTTGGGTGGGATTGGATTTGGGCAGAATGTCTCACTGTTAGTTCTTTGGTGAGTTTCTGGGTTGGAAAGGTATTAATGGTGTCCAACAGTTCCAGAAAGTAAAGCACATGATGACTGTGTGTGACTGTGTTTGCATTCAACTTGGAGCTTCTAGCAGAAGGCTATGAAAGCTATAGTTGCTTTTGTGTGATGTGAGAGCATTTCTGACTTACTCTAGCAGGCATGTTTGAGCATTGCTTCAGTAAATCATATGGTCATCTTTGATAGTTCTTTTTTTCTCCAGTAAATATATATTGGTAATTTTATTTCTCACCTAATGGCTTAATAAAACTCTTTTTTTATATAATTATTTGAATAATATTTTTTAGCCGTTTCTACATTTGAATCAGAATATGCATGAGCAAATTTAACAAAGACCAAAATTCTTATTTTGCATCTTCCTATTCCATACTTATATAAAATATCTAGTATTAATAACATTTCTATCAAAAAGGCTGTAATGTTAGAGTCAGGATTTATGTACTTTTTATGAATGAAGCTAACTAAAAAAACCAAAACTTCTTACCGTATGAAATACTATTGTCTTTGTAGTTTTGTGAATCTATATTTAAACATGTGTTTGTGCTGGAAGAGGGATCATCTTTGGCTTGTTTTCATCATCCATGAGGGAAGAAGATTTCAGAGGCCAGATTCCCAGAGTTCAGTTTCAGGTTTTCATATACATTACCCAAGAGCAAACAAAAACCAGGGAAAGAACTCAACCCGATGCTCTTTCCAGGTCTCTTCTTTTCTGTGTGTTTTCCAAGTCTTGTATGCATTTAACCTAATTAAGGGCATGCAGGAAGGTTTGCTCTCATTAAAGGGGAAAAGGGCTTGTTTGTTTGTTTTATTTTGTTTTTTCTCAGCAAAAAATTCCTTTACAGGTGTTGGTTTCAGGTCTGTAGAAAAGACAGAAAGTCTTAGTGGCTGGAATGCTGATGTCTGTCTAATTTGTGTGAATATAAAGAGGTTTTTGAGACTTTGTGATAATTAAACACATTTTAGTCTAGGAGCAGTTACTCGAGGTAAACGCAAGAACTTCATTGCAACTGTAAGCTTCTTTCTACCTAGAGACTATAAAGGACGTGAGGAAATTGTTTCTGTTATTCTGGCTCTGAAAACTGACTCCTAGAACCTGAGATGTGAAGCCATAAACCTTTTTCTTCCTGGTGTTCAGTAAATACCAGGTTCAGGTTGGAGTTGCTGCAGTTGGAAAGAGTGCATAGAATATAATTCTGCATCGCCATAAACCTGGCAAGGCCCACCCCACCCCTCGACAGCCCCAGCAGTTTGATTACCAAATAAACTCTCTTTCTGTTCACCAAGTGGTCTAAGGCATCGGTTTACTGCATCATCACTTACAATCCTATGCTGGAAATACTTGATTACCTCTGAGGTTGGGCACTGTGCTGTTACTGTTCCTCCTTTGTCCACTGTTCACTGTAATGCTAAATATTCAATCATTGACCATTACATTTTCTTCATGGTCGTCTTTGTTCATGAGATGTATGCCATTGAACTGGCACCCTAAGGAATCGTGACAAAACTCACGAGTGTGTGTGTGTGTGTGTGTGTGTGTGTGTGTGTGTGTATTGTCATTAATCCTCTAAGGATATTTGCCACTTTTACCACTATGGAAATTAATGCAATGACAATTAGTGTTTCAATGCATGCTAATGCCATCAGTTGGTTTTGTTTAGTGAGTCAGTCTAAAAGGTTCCACTTTTGGGAGTAAAGGCACTGTGCCAGGTACTGGGGATATAGTCATGAGGAAAAAGTATACAGCCTGTGGTGTTCTGGTTACACATTGTATAAATTCCAGTGTACTGATAGAAGTAGTGCCTGAAGAAATGCAAATAATTCTTTCAAGGACTTGGCTAATCAGATGATTTATTATCTGTTTTGGGAGATTAGCATTTAAGTGTCCTAAGGATACAGCTTTTCTTAATTGATCTATCATCATTTACAAATAGAAATAAAAGAATTCCATTTCTATAGGATAACAGTGAAATATTATAAAGTACTTGTCATTTGTGGAAAGTTTTTCACTTAGTGATGATATTAATGAACTAAGTGAATGATTTGCTCTTTTAGAAGATCAATATATAAATCAACCCTTCATCATCAGCCAAATTGAAATCAACAAATTCTTAACATCTAAATGTCTGCTGCAATGAAGTCTGTGTTTGTTTGGTTTTGATTTTGAAACCAATTTTTTTTCTAAATAAAAAGTACATCTGTTATATGTTAGCTATGAACAGTTTGCTTAAGTATTTGTGTTCTGGCTCTGGCCCGGATACCGGTGGCGAGCAGTCTCCCAGCCGATCTGCTCCCCTCTGGAAACTGAGTCCGGAGGCACCCTAGGGAGGGCACGGATCGCAGAGCAGAAGAATACACAGCCTTGGTGTATCTACTCATCAAGCATACTGAGCAGACCTGCCCAAAACTCCGATGTCCTGGAATTCCATCTGGATTCACTGAAGACACAGCATCAGAGGCTTATCAACTTACTCTTCCCCCCACCCCTCTTTTAATATCTCAACGCCCGTAATCAGCTTGAAGAAGTTAAAGAAGAGTCAGTGCCCCTATTCCCTGGGCTTGGGGACTAATGTGGTTAATAATGGTCTGTCTTTCTAGGGAAAAGTAGTGGTTTTGTTGGAACAGGGAGGATTAGCTAGGACTTATTGCATAGCCATAACCTATTGGTAGAAATCTGTATAATTATTATCAAGATGAAGTTATAATTTCTTAAATGGTACAAAATTTACTTTGATTTCAAATTTAAGGTTTTCATTGGTACGAGCTTCTTATTAATATAAAAGTGAGATGAATATTGATACTCTCATGGGCATTGTGCCTGTATAACACATTTAGGAATACAAGATCTAGACCCAGTCCTTCTTTAACTTTTTTAACTGATTTGGAACGGTTAACCTATGAGTTAAGGGACTATAGCAAATTCATGGCTTTGAGTTTATTGTTAGGAGGTTTCCCATATTTTATTTAGAAATAGCTGAGAGGAGTTAACAGACAACAGTCCAGATTACTTTACATGGATAGTTGGTTTTCAAAACATCAGAAGTCCATAGAATTGATGTTACAAATATTTATATATTAATGTTCATTTTGATTAGAGACCTGTCTACTCCTGACAGCTTCCTGTCATGGATTCTAAGAAGAAATTGAGCATCCTTGGAGTTACTCCAGTTGTGCGGTGACAGCCACTAGGCAATAATTGCCTCTTTCCATCTACAGACAAATTACTGTCCAGAAAAGGACACACTTGCAGAATAGTCGGCTGATTATATCTGCCTAGACAGAGTAATCAGCGCTTAATAATTCTGCATCACTAATATCTGTCAGATGATTCTGGGCCAGAAGGCTGAAGATTTGATGCTCCAACGTTCAGTAGTATAGGGACTTTCCAGGTGTTCAGCGGTCTCTATAAATTGGCTAAGTTTTAGAAGGTATGCTTAGTGCTTCCCATAATTTCAGTTAACTCAGTCATTCTGGATTTCTGACGGGGTTGAAGACCTATAGTTTCATAGCCAATCCTGGCTATTTACTTTGAGAGAACAGATCTGAGTGGAAGGTTTTCAGCTGATATTCATTCGAAAGCCAAGAAAAAAAGCCAGGTTCAGAACTAAGTGTTTTAGTTAGGAGAGATGACAGAGGTTCTGGTTAGTCAACAGAATGATGGACTGGGTATTAGGACTATCTTGTACCTCACCGGTACAATTAGGAATGACTATGCTCTAATTGCATTTTGAGAGAAAAGTTTTATTTTAACAGGAAGGGTGAAGCTAGGTGATGAGAGAGAGAAAGGGGGGTGGGGGCGGGCATGGAGGCAGATGTTCATGTGTCTCCACCAGTCAAAGATAGTTTATATATCTAGGTTGGGTATTGGGTTACACTTCTGATTGAGCATTACCAAACTTATAAAGCCTTTGATTAACATTTTTAAAAAATATATAAAAGCCAAAAGGAGGAGGGGGAATGGGATAGGGCTTTCTAGGGAGGGAAAATGGGGAAAGGGGATGGCATCTGAAATGTAAATAAAATATAAAATAAATAAATAAATTTTTAAAAAAAGAAAAAAAAGGAAAAAAGTATTTGCATTCTGTAAAATGAACAGATTTTTAGAATTAATAGATGCTCAGCATGTAAACAACACTAAGAACTTAGTACTCACCTTTTAAGGGTTCTTACCCTTGCTGTTTTTTCTGCTGTTAGGAATATTTTCATATTATTATTAAGAACTTGCAGGAGTTAGTAAAATATCCTTTGGTGATTTTGTTTCTTGGACAACATTACAGTCATGCTTATGGGTTATCACAAAATAAAACTATAATGGAAAAATATTTCCAAAGCTGCATAGAATTTTACGATCATTACCTCCCTAGTCTGTTTTTCAGAAGTATTCATTACCTAAAAGCTCAGTACTGAAAGCATTGTGTAAAATGAAATGTCCTTTTTAAAAATAAATAAATAAAGGATCCGTGGATACAAACACATTGATAGCAAACTCAGCAGGTTTTGTTTTTATATGATCAGTGCAGAACTAAAGATGACAAGTGAAATGAGCATGCTCTACAGGCTTCGTGTAATACAGGGTGTGCCAGTGCATGCGAGTAGAAGTTAATTTCACTTTTTAAAGTCAGCTAATCATGTATAGGTGTATGGACATAAGCAAGATAATGTGCACATGTAAACATGTAAGATAATGCACAAATGTATGTATGATATACAAATGTAAACATGTAAGATAATGTGCACATGTAAACATGTCTAGGTTGGAGGTTGTGCTCACTACAAATTTGCATAGTATCTTCCAACTTGAATTCCAAGACGTTATGTAGAATCTCACTTCAGGGTGTTTATATATTTCAACCTCTCTCCAACACAGTGGCTCCAAGCTCATGTAGAAGCCCAGTTACAGTGTGCCTCAGTGATGGTGGCTATCACCCATGTGTAGTCTACAAAACACCAGAGGACTACTGACTATGGCCTTCTTCCCCGCACACCTGACCCTAACCTTTCCATCTAGACACTGACTCCCTTGCTGCTTAGATTTTATCATAAGTTCCCACAAGGACTGCCAGATGGAAGAGGCTTCCAGGTGCACTATGATTGAGGTTGGGGACACCTGCTCAGCAGTGCTCCTTGGAAAAGCCATTTCCTAACAGTGTGCTAAAGTTCTGTATCTGAGAAATGTCTGTGACAGTGTGGGACAGATGCACTTCTTCCCATGGCAATCTCAGCACGTTTCAGAATGCCTTTTTTTGCGGTATGAATCTTGTGCTGTGCATTTTACCTACTGGGAACTTAGTTGTTTTAGTCTATTCCCAGTTGTTTTAGTCATCACATTCAGTTTCAAAACATTTTCATCACACATTTTCCTCTAACCACTGACCTGCTAGGCAGACCCGCCTGTACTTGGCCATCACTAATCTCCTTGCTGTTGCCTGTTCTGAACATCCCGTAAGATCAGTCACATAATATGTGTTCTTTTATGTCTGACTTCCCCAGCATAGCATATTGTTTTCGAGATTCATCTATTTTGAATCCTGTATCAGCACCTTATTCTCTTTTTTTTTATGGCAGAGGACATCCCTTTATATAAATACAACCTCGTTTAATTAATTGATTGAATAATGATTTGGATTTTTGAAACAGCATCTTACATTATGACTGATGCTGGCCTTTTACACACAGCAGACCTCACACAGTGCTATGGTCTGACCTGAGGATAAGCCATTATGTCTTGGCCAACCTCATCTGTTGTCTGTTTTTGGAGACAAGGTCTCATTTTATTAGACCTGACTATCCTGGAACTTGCTGTGTAGACTTAGGTGGGCCTTAAACTCAACAGAGACTTCCTTGCCTCTGCCTCTGCAGTGCTGGGATTAAAGGCGTAGCCACCATTCAGGCTGCTCTGTTTGGGTTGTTTCCATTTGGAAACTATCATAAATAATGCTACTCTGATCTTTCACATTTAAATCATTTGACATTTTTCATTTCTATGAGATGTATATGTAGTAAGGGATTATATGTTAGCTTTTGTCTTAACATTTTGAGCAACTTTTCTAAATTCTTTCCAGCACAGTGGCATGCTTTTGCTTTCCTGCCAACAGCTTCTAAGGTTCTACATTCTCTACATCCTCACTAAGTTTTGTTCTTAACTATTTTAAATTGTTATCAATATTACAGCTATCTTAATAGGTATGAATTGGTATCTCATTTGAGTATTTTTTAACATTCCCCCAATTATTAATGTCACTAAGCAAGTTTTCATATGTTTATTGGTAATTTCTTTGGAGAAATTCAGCTATGTGGCTACTTTTAAATTGAATTTTTATCATTGTTGACTAATAAGAGCTCATACATTCTAGATATGTCGCTTCAGGAACATAATTTGATATTATTTTCTACCATTCATTGGACTAACATTTCACTTTATTAATAGTGTCTTTTGAAGAGTAAAAGGATATAACATTTATAAAATAAAAGTCAAAAAAAACCTTACTTCTACCAGGCTTACAGTTTAGCTCTTATGTGTGGCTTTTTATCTTACTTTGTTTGTATATATAGTCTCTACCTGAATTTCTGAACTGTCCCTGGGACAACATATACAAACAAGAACTTTATATTTGATATGTTATAATATAACACTTGATATTTTGTTATTAAACTGTCTTTGCATTTGTTTGATAAATCCTATGTGATTTTGGTATATAATTCCTTTTGTATGTTAATTAGTTTGCTAACATTTTGTTAAGAATTTGTGTGTAGCACTTGAAGGCAGAGGCAGGTGGATCTCTATAATTTCAAGGCCAGCCTAGTGTACAGAGTGAGTGTCAGGACAGCCAGACCTATACAGAGAAACCTTTGTCACTAAAAATCAAAAAGAAGGAGAAGGAGGAGGAAGAGGAGGAGGAGGGGGAAAAGGAGGAGGAGGAGGAAAAGGAGGAGGAGGGGGACGAAGAGGAGAAGGGGGAAGAGGAGGAGGAGGAGGAAGAGGAAGAGGAGGAAGAGGAGGAAGAGGAGGAGGAGGAAGAGGAGGAGGAGGAAAAGGAGGAGGGAGAAGAGGAAGAGGAGGAGGAGAAGGAGGAGAAGGAGGGAGAGAAGGAGAAGGAAGGAGAAAAGGAGAAGGAGAGAAGAAGGAGGAGGAGGAGGAGGAGGAGGAGGAGGAGGAGGAGGAGGAGGAGGAGGAGAAGGAGAAGAAGAAGAAGAAGAAGAAGAAGAAGAAGAAGAAGAAGAAGAAGAAGAAGAAGAAGAAGAAGAAGAAGAAGAAGAAAAGGGGAGGAGGAGGGGAGGAGGAGGAAGAGGAGGAGGAGGAAAAGGAGGAGGGAGAAGAGGAAGAGGAGGAGGAGAAGGAGGAGAAGGAGGGAGAGAAGGAGAAGGAAGGAGAAAAGGAGAAGGAGAAGGAGAGAAGGAGGAGGAGGAGGAGGAGGAGGAGGAGGAGGAGGAGGAGAAGAAGAAGAAGAAGAAGAAGAAGAAGAAGAAGAAGAAGAAGAAGAAGAAGAAGGGGGAGGAGGAAGGAGGAGGAAGAGGAAGAAGAAGAAGAAGAAGAAGAAGAAGAAGGGGGAGGAGGAAGGAGGAGGAAGAGGAAGAAGAAGAAGAAGAAGAGGAAGACAGAAGAAGAGGAAGAGGGAAGAAGAAGAAGAAGAAGAAGAAGAAGAAGAAGAAGAAGAAGAAGAAGAAGAAGAAAAGAGGGGAGGAGGAAGAGGAAGAGGAGGAGGAGGAGGAGGAGGAGGAGGAAGAAGAAGAAGAAGAAGAAGAAGAAGAAGAAGAAGAAGAAGAAGAAGAAGAAGAAGAAGAAGAAGAAAAGAGGGGAGGAGGAGGAAGAGGAGGAGGAGGAGGAGGAGGAGGAAGAAGAAGAAGAAGAAGAAGAAGAAGAAGAAGAAGAAGAAGAAGAAGAAGAAGAAGAAGAAGAAGAAGAAGAAGAAGAAGAAGAAGAAGAAGAAAAGAGGGGAGGAGGAAGAGGAGGAGGAAGGAAGAGGAGGAGGAGGAGGAGGAGGAGGAAGAAGAAGAAGAAGAAGAAGAAGAAGAAGAAGAAGAAGAAGAAGAAGAAGAAGAAGAAGAAGAAGAAGAAGAAGAAGAAGAAAGAAAAGAAGAGGGAAGGAGGAGGAAGAAGAAGAGGAAGAAGGAGACAAAGGAGTCATTCATGTGTGTATATTCATAGAAATTTTGGGTTTATAGTTTCCCTATAACTTGGCAATTTCGAGCTAGAAAATGTTTACCCTCTTATCTGTACAAAAGTTTGTGAAAGATTGATTTTAATTTCTCTTTAACTATTTGGTTAACATCACCAATGAAACCTTAAACTTGTCATTTTTGTATATGTATGAGTGAGTGTGCATGTGTGTGTGTGTGTTCATGTGTATGAGTGTGTGTTTTATATATGTATATGAAGGAGAATGTGTATGAAGGTGTGTGAGTATTTAAAGTCTCAATCACTTTACTTTTTAAGAATGTGCTCAGTTCTTTCTGTGTGTGCTTCTTGAGATACTTTCCAGAGTTTGTGTCTTTCCAGGACCTGCTGTCTCACCCAGGCCACCTGGCTTGTGGATGTACATGACTTTGTATTGTTCTCTGGTCACACTTAGGTCGGCATAGTGTTCCCACCTCAGTCTTTGCATATTTTCTCTCTGTCACTCTTTGTTCTTGTTTGTATCTTGAGATCAGTTTAGCCAGTTGTTAGTATGTTCTTTTAGCTTTTCATGAGCCTGGTTTTGATTTGATATTCTCTATTGATTTTTTGCCTTCTAGTCCATTAATTCCAACCTTTATCATTTCCATTCTGCTGGTTTTTAATTTAATTTTCTCCTGAAATTTCCATCTGAAGATGGGAAGCTAGGGTATTGCTTTTATATTTGAGTCTGTTTAATATGTAAACAAATGGCAATGCTTTCCCTATGAGCAGTGCTCATTCTACATCCCCCTCCTCTTGTTTGGGCTGGAGTGGTATCGGGAGTAGAAACATGTGCATGCTAGCAAAAGCTCTATAGCCTGGCCCTAAAAGGACTTTCTGATTTTCTTTCCAGTTTTCCATTTGACCATTGGTTATTGATGAGGATGTCACTGGATTTCCTTATATTTGTTTTTGAAATTCCTTTGTCACCAGCTTCTTGTTTTATTGTGTTGTAGTAGTAAAAGGATATACTTTCTGCTCTTTCAATCCTTGCACTTACTTTATGCCTTAACTCATCTTGTTTCTCAGAGAATGTGCTAGAAGAAAAATGGATATTTTTCTCTTATTGAGTGAAGTGCCCTAGAGTTTTCTCTTCTGTCTCTAGTGCTGTTTCTATATTTGGTGTTTCGTGCTTTGTTGACGATGTCACTTGATTTCTTTTTTTCAGCTGATGAGTTAATCAGTCCTAAAGACATTGACCCTGTCCAGCGTTTTGTCCCAATTCAGAATCAACGTAATGTGAGCATGAGATACTCTAATCAGGTAAAATGATACTTTAATTCTTAATTTAGATTTAGCCAAAAACACTTAAAAGTTTGTTAAAGGAGAATTTTATTCACAATGTGTTTTTCTTGCTCCTTCTGTGGAAAAGACTTCTTTTTACTTAAGATTGAGTTGTGGTAAAGGGCTAATTGTTGATAAGGAAGCAGAAAAGTGTCTTCTGGGTAAACACTTCAGATTTAGGTGATTTCAGATGTCATGGATGCTGTGCATATGATTTGCAGGAGGACAGATGATATGTTGTGGGGAGGGACTAGGAGGTCATGTTAAGATCACTGTGCTAGACACCCCTGTCTCCTTCTGTGTCTCCCTAATGGGACTGTATAACTGGAGAGAGATGTTCTTAGCACATTGTGACATGATCCGGGAGGCAATGGTTTTTAAATTCTTATGTTTACTAGCTATGGATTTAGACTGTGTTGTGTCAACACACTCTAAAGTGTTTGCAGTATCAGCAAGATTGATGTTGACTTGAGCAAACCCTCAACTATTAAATGATACCAGTAATGAGGACTGTTAAAATGAAAATGTTGTCGATTGTGGAACCTGCCTGAGGAGAAAGGAAATGAGCCTGCATGTGCCTGGGTTTCCAAGCAGTTAGACTGCATTTAATAAAAGTGGCATCAGCACTTGTACTTGATATGCTTGCAAATCCAAATGCTTCCTTTATTTTAAAAAATGCACATAAGCACTCGCATGCATGCACACACAAAATGAATGAATGAATATTACATTTTTTAAAAGAACAAAATGCTTTGTATTATCAGGGAGATAAGAAAATTCACTGGCCTATTAGCCTCTATAAGATAAGGATATGGCGTTTCTCTTAGGCCAGTGTAAGTGTTATGCCAGTGTGTACCTGTACACATGTGGGGTGTTCAGGTTCACTTAAGAAATATAAAATGAGGAATCTATCTAACTCTGTATTACCCAGCTCCAGGACTCAGCTATGTTCAGACTGTATGTACTATATGTCATTACACGTTATTTTATGTGCTTAACCTAGTTCTCTAGGGCCTAAGAGGATATATTAAACCTTCTCTTAGACTGAGGTATAGGAGCAGAAGAAAGAGCTACAAAGTATGTCATAGCTATGTGGCTAGCCAAATTACTCATGTTTTTCCTGCTTGACATACATAAGGCAGGTTGTAGGCTACCTGCAAATCGTAGGACACAATATACTTGCAGCTCTTTCCTACTCAAAGTTCATTTGGAGCATAGAGTAGTAAGAGTAAACTGTAGAGAGTCTACTGCTAACTGGTCATATCAGAACTGCTTTCTAATGCTGCTAGAGGGCTGTGTGTGGCAAGCCTTCTAGAAGCAGCCACTTCTTAGCTGAGAGCGGTGCTTTGGGAATAAGTCTGGGTTCCTCTTTAGCACCACGAGCAGGGTATATCTGCACAGCCCTAAACAGAGTTTCTGAGGATGAGGACCCTCAGCAGAAAACTGCTGAGAACTGGGACTGCCCTCTCCCCGGCAGCCTGGCTGTAAAATAAGGTCCTCTTGCTGCTTCCTCAGCCATATTAAACATGGTTGCCATGCCTGAAGCCATTGCCATAGCAGAGCATGGTAAGCTGGTGAAATAGAAGTAAGAAATAACACCAGTTACACAGCCCGTTCTTTGGCTGAAGTGTTGGCTTAGTGGCTGGGCTGTGACTGGCCACATTGAACTTTGTGAGTAAAGGGTCTCTTGGGGATTGACCAAGTGCTCTAAACTCTGCCAGATGTTGGAAAAGCAAATAGAATTTAAATGCCTATGATGCATAACAGGAGAAATCTACCTTCAAAGAAGTTGTCTGGAGGCCTCAGGTCCGCCTCTGGCCTTCACGAGTCACTAGAGGCTACAGAACTTGGAAACTTGCTAGAAAAATTGTAGCCAATCTTTTGGCTACTTTGTGGGTTCTTTTTCCCCACCCTTCTCCACCTCTTTTCTTCCACCCTTTCAACTTTAGAGCCCTAGATAAGAGAGAGAAAGGATACAGGGGAAAGGAAAGAGATCTCTGAATAAAGTCTGGGGTTAGAAAGGGGACAACACGTTTAGACACCTTCCTGCTGACGACAGGCAAGTTTGATCTTTGCTATCAGGATATATAATTTCTTCTTGTTTTTTCTTTGCTTTCGACTAACTGCGACCAACAACAACCAACCAACATTCCACCCTGCTTCTTGGGGGCCCTAGCATTTATATACCCTCTGAAAAGTGTGTAGAATTCCAAACATCACACAATCACAGAAACTATCTGCACCTGGCAAAAATCATGCCCCTGCTAGAGCATGAGGCAAGTCATAGTCAGCTGCTGCAGACAGTCCAAAGCAGTCCCATATCCCACACCTGGGATCAAAATGAAAACACATTCCCATAATATTTATGTGTTTTTAAAAGAAACCAAAACTCTGAAACTATTAGAACAGGTAGAGTTCAGTGTGTGTCGGGGGGGGGGGGGGGGGGTTGGGCATGCTGAGTACAACCATTAAATGGAGAGGTACCTTGAGCAAGTTCTGTGGAATGGAAGCTGAGCATCTGTTCCTGTGGAGACACAGAAATGTGCTTAGTAACCCAGCAGTGTCCAGCATGGTTTCCATGACTCTGACTGAGTGTCGATTTTGTAGGCATAAGCTGGTTCCTCCTGGGAGACCCAGGTGTTAAGTATAAGTCACAGGTGGTCTGAGGAGGCTGGTGCACTGTGACCCAGGACTCCATAGCAGATAAACTCTCTTCCTCCATAGTCTTTTACATTTTCACAAACATTTCTCTTTTCTTTGGAATATTTGTCCTAGAGTATTTTTTTGCTGTACTATGTTGCTGTTTTATATATTCCTACCATTTCCTCCAAGTATTCTGTTGACTTCTTTCAGTCATATTTTAAATTCTAGTTCATTTTCACTCTTCTTGAAAGTTCTTGTTACTTGTTTAAAAACTTTTATTGTAAAAAGATTTTTAAATCTTGGTCAAAATTTTTATCTATTAATTGAATAAAAAAATTAACTCTTTATTTTGAAATAAATATTGGGAAATATAGTCACAGGAAATTACAGAGGAAGTTACAGTTTCTAGGAATCCCTTCTTGTCCTAGAAGAAATTACAGAGACCCTGGAGCTCCCAGGACCCCGCCCTCTACCTCCTACGGGGCTAGCAGCTGTGTATTGTTATTAAACAGTGGAAAGCAGAAAGCTAGCGCTGGTGCAGCTCTCATTTTACAAGGTGCACATGTGTTGGTGCATCTACTTTATCACATAGAGCTCGTCAGCATGGCCATGTACCGTGTCACTGCAAGACTTTCATCTTAGAATTCCTTTTGCTCCAGCACTAGTGCCTGGCAACCACCAATGCATTTTCTCTTTTAAGGTTTATAAGTCTTTACTTCAAGAATGTTATGTAATTGAATATAGCTAGCATTTAACGCTTCTGTAAATCCATCCAGTTGTTGCATGTGTCTGTGAATCCTTTTTATGACTGACTTGTACTCCATGGGGTGACTATACCATAGTTTATTTACTATTGCCTTGTAGAGGACAGTCTGTGGTTTTTGTAAATATTCAGCTGTATTCCCTGTGGTCATTGAACAGCAAGTCTGACTGTGATCATTCATATTCAGCTGTAAATTTGATTTAACACTTGTCTAAGGTGAAAGATCATGTGCTGGGCTTACTGCACTGTCTTCTCACTGGTCTCCTTCTGGTGTGATTTTCTCTTTCAGGAGTTCCCTTTACATTATCTATGGACAAGTTTTCCAGCAACCAATTTCATATTTTTTCTTTGTCAGAGAATATTTTTATGCTGCCTTTGGCTCTGTAGTGGAGGAGTTTTGGATATGATTCCTGATTGATAGCCTCCATAAGTTCAGATGAGAAATTCTGTCAGTTCAAATTTGTATGTACCCTTTGTAGATGTGCTAAGCCTCCTTTTGCCACAAGGCCCAGCTGATAGATGAATCTATCTTCTTTGTGACCCTCTACTGATGGAGCAGGGGCTGAATAGATTTGCAACTCTCTGAAGCCATGATAGGTATATTGAGCTGCCCTCAGATACCAAGTTGCAGAAAACTGTGGGTGACCAACTGTTGCCTCAGTTGAAAAGCTGGGACTGGATGCTAGAAGCTGGTGGTCTCTGTTGTGGTTTTGTGCCCTGCTCCTATAGTAAAAGAGCAAGCTTTCTTTTGTTCCCTCAGCTGTGTCTCTCTGTTGCTTTAGATCACCAGCCTCTCCTGGGCCCAGCCCAGTGAGTGCCAGGCCTCCGAATCTCACTTTGCTGCCATTATTTGGACTCCAAGATGTCTAGGCAGTTCAGCCTGACCCTTTGCCCATCTCAGAGTCCTTTAGAAATTCCTGTCTAGGGCACCTTGTTCCTACTTCCAGGATTTGTTTAAATGAATAATTTATAAGTCTTTTGATGAATAAAAAATGTATTGTTGATGAGTTTTGTGTTCCTTGGCTTAATAAGTATTTAAATTTTTTGTAATAGCTTACCTATAATTTGTAACTTATATAATTCACTAATTTAAATTCAACAATTTTTTTCTACTAGGATATTTTTATTTATTTTCTTTTTAAAAAAATTTTTATTGAACATTTTATTTATATTTCAGATGTAACCCCATCTCCCCATTCCCCACCCCCCAGGAACCCCCTATCCCATCCCCCCTCCTCCTGCTTCTATGAGGATATGCCCCCACCTACCCTCCCACTTCTACCTCCCCACCCACGATTTCCCCCACACTGGGGCATCCAGCCTTCACTGGACCAAGGACTTCCTCACCCACCTATGCCTGATGCTGTCATCTTCCCCTACATATAGAGCTGGGGCCATGGGTCCCTCCCTATGTGCTCCCAGGCTGGTGGTTTAGTCCCTGAGAGCTCTGGTTGGTTGGTATTGTTGCTCTCCTCATGGGACTGCAAACCCTTTCAGCTCCTTCAGTCTTCTCTCTCACTCCTCCATTGGGAACCCCATGGTCAGTTCAGTGGTTAGCTGTGAGCATCCACCTCAGTATATTTCAGGCTCTGGCAGACCTCTAAGGAGACAGCTATATCAGGCTTCTGTCAGCATGCACTTCCTGGCATCCACATCAGCGTCTACCTTTGGTGACTGCACAAGGGATGGATACCCAGGTGGAGCAGTCTCTGGATAGCCCCTCCTTCAGTTTCTGTCCCACACTTTGTCTCCATATTTGCTCCCATGAGCATTTTGTTACTCCTTCTAAGAAGGGCCAAAACCCCCACACTTTGATCTTCCTTCTTCATGAACTTCATGTGGTCTGTGAGTTGTATCTTGGATATTGCAAGCTTTTGGTGCATACCATGTGTGTTCTTTTGTGATTGGGCTACCTCACTCAGGATGATATTTTCTAGTTCCATCCATTTACCTAAAAATTTCTTGAATTCATTGTTTTTAATAGCTGAGTAATATTCCATTGTATAAATGTACCACATTTTCTGTATCTGTTCCTCTGTTGAAGGGCATCTGGGTTCTTTCCAGCTTCTGGCTATTATAAATAAGGCTACTGTGAACATAGTGGAGCATGTGTCCTTGTTATATGTTGGAGCATCTTGTGGGTATATACCCAGGAGTGGTTTAGCTGGGTCCTCAGGTAATTCTGTTTAATTTTCTGAGGAACCACCAGACTGATTTCCAGAGTGGTTGTACCAGCTTGCAATCCCACCAACAATGGAGGAGTGTTGCTTTTTCTCCACATCCTCGCCAGCATCTGCTATCACCTGAGTTTTCGATCTTAGCCATTCTGACTGGTGTGAGGTGGTATCTCAGGGTTGTTTTGATTTTTATTTCCCTGATGACCAAGGATATTAAACATTTCTTTAGGTGCTTCTTATCCATTCAAGTTTCCTTAGTTGAGAATTCTTTGTTGAGCTCTCTACCCCATTTTTAATAGGGTTATTTGGTTATCTGGAGTCTAATTTTTTTGAGTTCTTTGTATACATTGGATATTAGCCCTCTATCAGATGTAGGGTTGGTAATGATATTTTCCCAATCTGTTGGTTGCCTGTTTTGTCCTGTTGACAGTGTCCTTTGCCTTACAGAACCTGTGCAATTTTATGAGGTCCCATTTGTCAAGTCTTGATTTCAGAGCATAAGCCATTGATGTTATGTTCAGGAACTTTTCCCCTGTGCCTAGGTATTCGAGGGTCTTCCCCACCTTCTCTTCTTTTAGTTTCAGTGTATCTGGTTTTATGTGAAGGTCTTTTATCCACTTGGACTTGAGCTTTGTACAAGGGGATAAGAATGGATCAATTTGCATTCTTCTACATGTTGACCTCCAGTTGAGCCAGCACCATTTGTTGAAAATGCTGTCCTTTTTTCCACTGGACGGTTTTAGCACCTTGTCAAAGATCAAGTGACCATAACTGTGTGGGTTCATTTCTCAGTCTTCAATTCTATTCCATTGATCTTCCTGTCTGTCTCTGTACCAATGCCATGCAGTTTTTATCACTATTGCTCTGTAGTGCAGCTTGAGGTCAATTCAAAAGTTTTTACACTGTATGTTCTAAAGTCAATTTTACTCTCAGAAAGCAAAAAACCCTACACTTTTAGTCACTCCCCTTTCTCAGTTTTGCCATCAACAACTTTCTGTTTTTGCCTACTTGTATAATCTGTAGTATTTCATGAGTAGCATTCTCTTTCAGGATTAGGTTTTCAGGGGACATACCTGTGACAGCACTTAATAGCACCCAACTCCTTTTATGGTAGAACAGCATGTCATTTTAGGTGTATGGTTTATTTTGCTTGTGATCATGTGGGTTGTTTCTAAGCTTTGGCCATTATGAATGTTGTTGCTGCCAGCTTCCAAGAGCAGTCATTGTGTTACGTGTGTCTTCATTTTTCTTAGATCTATATCTCAAAGGGAAATTGCTGGATCATACGCTCAGGTCCAGGTGACCTCTCAAGGAACTGCCAGGCTTTCTTCCCTGTGATAGCACTATCTTACATTTCCTTCAGTGTACTAGGCTTTCCATTGTTCTGCATTCTTACTGATACTTACTTCTTGGACTTTATGGTATTGGAGGTGGTGAAGTCATATCTACCTGTGTTTGGTTCTCATTCCCTAGTTAACAAAAACTAACCATACTTTCATACGTTTGCTGGCAGTTGAGTTACAAAAATCCTTCATGTGTACTGGATGATTCCTTTATCTGACTGCAAACATTTTCTCCCATTTGGTGAACTATCTGTCATCCCACTTTCTTTGTCATGTTTGAAGCACAGAAATTTTAAATTTTGATGAGGAATGATTTTTCTTCAATTACGTTTACTTTTAGTCATGTCTAAAAGCCTCGTCCAAAACTATAAGCTTGTGACTTACACCCACCTTGTCTCCTAAGAACTCTGCAGCATTTTCCCTGAAGTGTAGGTGTGGGGTACAGTTTTACTCAGTCTTTATATCAGGTTGAGGTACGAACCCAACTCCTTTCTTTGCATGTTTATCTGAAGTTGTCATAATTTGCTGAATTGTAACAGCAATTTCTAACGTAAGTTTCTAAATAGAGTAAATATATACAATAGTCATTATTTTAGCCATTCATAAAGTGAATAGTCTGTTGGTTTTAAATATGTTGATGATATTTTGTAGCCATCACCATTGTTCATACTAAAAACTTTATAATAATTTTCACTGCAACAAAAACCAAACTCAATTAATGACTGCTCATTCCTCCCTCCACCCAGGTAAACATTGTTATACTTTCTGTCTCTGAATTTGCAAATAATGGAGGCAGAATCATACAATAGTCATTCCTCTGTATCTCGATCATTTCACTAAGCATAATTTCCAGAATAATTTTATATATTTTTATTAATGTGGTGTTCCTGTTTCTTCCTGGCAGTTATTTTGCTATGTGCCTGGAGTGATTCATTATCTGATTGATTATAGTATAATAAATGTATAATAAATGTGCTGATTATTCTCAGAACGTTAAGTAGTCTCCTCCCCAATAAGAAGTGGAAAGTATGATTGGGAGGTTTTCTCCTAGCTAGCCTCAGTCACGAGCCAAGTCTCTGCTGGCAGCAATTCTGATGCACATCACTCTGCCCTTGACAAGTGCTAGAACATGCAGGGTGCTCTTTGATGGACTTCTGTCTGGAATGCAGGCAGTGTAAGCCTGTGTGTCTGCTGCACAGCTGACGTTCCCTGTAGAGCCGCTACTCCACCCTACTCAGCCCTTCTCTGCCATCCTCATTTCCTTCCACCTGCACCCTGTTGTACCTGCAAAGTACCTCTCCATGGCCACTCAGGTGGGGTCAGCTCTCGGGCCAGCATCCCAGGGGTGTCACCCTCAAATCTATATTGTTTGCAAGACTTGACATGAGAATTCTCCTTTTAGCACTTCTGTGCTGCCCTCTATGGTCTAGGTCCTCAGTGAACTTTGAGTAAATTTGCAAAGGTAGCTTGTGGGGTGTTATGGCCCAGCCACATGGCTGGAAGGCCATCTGTGCAGGAAGTTAAGTTTACTGCCATGCAAAAAAGGTTATTGGGCCTCATAATTCACTATGTAAATTAGATAGCACTTCTCCAACTGGATTTACAGCTCTTTCCCTCCTCTAAATTCTTCTATAAAGTCTATTCAGTATTAAAAGGTTTATTAATCTTGGATGCTTTAAGGACATTTGCATGTGGTTCAGTTTTATTTGGGTTGGTTTATCAATATGGCCTCAAATAGTTAACCAGTTTTAGATATAATTCCTCCTTCAAAGAAATAAACTAACTTTGTTAGCTTGACAAAAGATAAGTTGTTCATCTGGTGTGGAAAAGCTAAATTTATTTACCTATGTGTGTGGTTGTCAAGTTTAATAGAGCAGAGCAATTCTTATGATTATTATAATAAAACAGACTCAAGTAAAGTAGTCAAGGCACCCAAAATGTGTCTGAAAACCTCGGCTGACTATGTCACAGCTATGCAGATGTTGGCCTCAGATAATTCTCTGTAGTCTCAAAGGACATGTGAATCTCTTATCAACACTGTTTGTACCACAGCCTATTAAAAAATTAAATACCTTGATCAAAAACTTTAGAGCTAAAAAAGTTGAATTGCATGTTTAAAGGAGCTTTTAATAACATCATTCTAATTAACCTGCTGAACTTATTAAAATTAAGTCTCAGCAATAAGCATGATATATAATAAAATATTTCATCTGTGAGAAGAAGATTTGTTACTCATGGATGAAATATAAAAGAGGTTAAAGAGATCCAAGTAAGGAAGTAAGATTTACGGTCTAAAATAAAGATGTGCAGTGAGTAGTGAGGCCTCCTGCTGTGTTAATTATCATTCCTGATATCTAACTCTGAGGAGGGAAAACAGTGAGTGTCCTCATGAGTAAATGTATTAGCTATGCCTGGAACCTGCCTCCCCCAGGTCCCCTTTATTTTTGTCTCATATTCTTTTCTTTTTTTTTTTTTTTAACTTAAGAGATAGTGTCTCAGGTAGCTCTGGTTGCCTTATACTGGTTCTGTAGCAGGAAACAACCTTGAAGATCTGGTCCTCCTACCTTTACCTCCTAGAGTCTTAAATGCTGCCACTGTTGGCATGGGCCAGCAAACCCCACTTTGTATGTACCTTAGTTTACTGCATACATTATATATGGCATTGTCCATTCCAGTACCAGGGAGTGGGGAACCTCTGCTTCCCTGAGCAGTGATTTCTCTTTTATGAGGTCCTTTGCTTCATGGTGTTTTGGGCCACTATTTTGGTGACTAAAATGTATTTCTGATGAGTTGTTTTAGGTACTCTGTCTTCCTCGTGACATAGTTATGGTGGACCAGATCACATGTGCTGGCAGATCCTTGAGAGCAGTGAGTTAGTGCTGTGTCACCTCAGCGCTCAGTCTGAGAGGTGGATTAGCACAGTTAATGTGACAGTTAAGGTGAGCTCATCTGCTCTGATGATCTTGTGAAGAAGGCCAGTACTCAAAACATACATTTTAGTCATGTAAGCTAATCTCCAGGCCCTAAATTCATGATTAGGGAAGGGGGGTTAGGCCTGTTTAACTATACCACATGCATACTTCCATCGTCTGGGCAGAAAATATATACTTTTCATTTTTCATATTCACAGGTGGAAGGGCGAATCCTGCTTTGTTTTCTTAAAATATAAATATGTAAAATTCTGTATGAGGACAGACATGGTAGCACATGCCTTTAATCTCAGCAAGGCAGAAGCAGAGGCAGGCATAGCTCAGTGTGTTCAAGGTAACCCTGATCTACTTGTCAAGTTCCTGCCAAGGCTACATAAGTGAGACCTTGTGTGGTGATTCAATATTATAAAAGGATCTCCTACTTTAAAACTAAAACTTTCACTGAATGTCATAGCCAGAGTTAATAATAGAACTTGGAGTCATGATTTGCACTATTCTACTATGTATTCAACCAGTTTTTCTCTTTTGTTTTGTTTGTTTTTTGAGACAGGATCTCTCTATATATATCCCCAGTTATCCTGGAACTTACTCTGTAGATGGCTGGCTTCAAACTCAGAGATCTGCCTGCCTCTGCCCCCAGAGTGCTGGGATTAAAGGCAGGTGCCCACCATGCCTAGCCTCAACCTATTCCTTTAGCCTGCCTTCAGGGGACAATGCAACAGTCCACCTTACTTGCCTTGGATTTCCCTTGCCATCAGTGCTTCCAACCTCAGCTAATGCACACCTGTAAGCTTAGATTATGCATTCTTCCATGCCCCTGACCCATTCCAGATGCATGTATCATTTGCTGAAAGTGGAAAATACAGAAATTGAAAACCCATATGACTGAATATCTACCATAAATTGATAATGTTGAATACATTTGAGTAGTTTGATAAACAATGATTCTTGTAATACTATTTGTTATCTGGGTCCTTTGGAGTCAGTGACTTAATACCTCATAAAACTTTGTTAAAGATTTCTGTAAAGTCTTCTCCCAATCCTTCCCCATATGATTCTATGCTGTTCAAAAAGACAGGATGAAGCCCTTTGTTAGGGACACGCACATACACACACACACACACACACACACACACACACACACACACATACGCACAGAGCCAGGGATTCACAAGGCAGCCTTCAGACAGGCACAGATTCAGACTCAAGTGGAGAACTCAAATCTGTACTTGCTCTTGATTAAGTGAAACCAAAGGGAAGGATGGGCTGGCTGGATGGCTGGCTTGCTTGCTTTCTGTCTGTCTGTCTGTCTGTTCCTTTTGTAGTAAATTCCTGATATGTGCAAACTGACTAGAATCTTGTTTTGAAAAATAAAAATAGATTCCCTATGAATTTTCTTTCTGAAGATTAAGTAATGGTGTGTGTGTGTGTGTGTGTGTGTGTGTGTGTTTGAGGAAGGGATGCAGTGTGGTCTTTGCATCATAAAAGCCTAGCCTACCTCTTTCAACTCAACTATAGCCTTGAACAATTTAATCACTTTAAGCCTTTACTTATCTATTATATAGAAATAGCAACTTCCGACTACAGTGTCACAAATGAGCATGCATGTAAATTTAACATGTGTTGTTCACTGTGAAAGCTAAATAAGTATTATTTTTAATTTTATTTCAAATTGCATATTTAAGAGATGAGAAAAATCTTGATCAGTCTAGGAGAAAATGATAAATTTACTATTTTCAACAAAATTGCAACAGTTTGATTTTACCAAAGAATATTAGGGAGCCAAACACTAGGGTGAAAGCCTGCTAGCTCAGAGTAGCAGAGAAAGCACCCTGCCGACCTTCTTCCTCGGCTGATGTCCCACAAAGAAGCTCTTTCTTTATATAATCTCAAAAGGCCCTCAAACTGAATGTCCCTCTCTTCTACTTCCTGTGTGTCTCTCTAGCCACCCTCCTGATTTTCTCTTACGTTCTGTGGTGTTTTCTTATGTTCACTCCCTATGGTTGATTTTATTTCATCCTGTTTGCAATAAGCAG
Source organism: Arvicanthis niloticus (assembly GCF_011762505.2). Classification (NCBI taxonomy): domain Eukaryota; kingdom Metazoa; phylum Chordata; class Mammalia; order Rodentia; family Muridae; genus Arvicanthis; species Arvicanthis niloticus. Next base: position 13,538,972 of record NC_047675.1, read on the forward strand.
AAAGCTCATGGGTTAAAGGTATGTGCTAGGGCTGAGCCACACCACAGCTAGAAACAGGTTTTTCCAGGAAGCAACAAAATGTCAGGGTTCCCAGTGTGATCACACGTCTGTCCTGCAACAGTTTACAAATATATAGACATATATAAGCTTTCTTGCCTTGTGTTACAGCCTTATTGGTAGTCAAGTTTTATATTCATTGATGTATTCTGAATACTTAATTACTTGTCCCATTAATATTATAAAATTCTTAAGATGTCTGTGTAATACTTCTTTGTTCAACTCTTTAGCAAGAGCAGTAGCTACTTTTTGTGTTTTAATGACAAAGTAACAGAAAAGGCATCTTAAGGAAAGAGAGTTTATCTTGGCTCACAGATGAAGGTACTGTCCGTCCATGGAGGAAGTGTGGCAGAGAGACCTCTCTCACTTTGGGGGCATCCTGTCAGGCGCCTGGACCCGTTTCACTGGTATGCATGAAGGAGAAACAGATGAAGGCTAATTTCAGCTTCCTTTTTTCAATTTTCTTCTTCTTTGTTCTGAACTCCAGCCCATCTGATGGTGCTGCCCATAGTCAGGGTGGATATTCCCTCTTTACTTAAACCTCTCTGGAAACACAGTCAGTGTAAGGTTTGCTTTACCAAATAACTGCTAATCATTTTTACTCTACAAGTTGGTCCTAATAGGAGCCAACCACACTCTGATGTTTATTGCTGTAAAAATGCTACTATCACATTTAAATCTATTAATGTGACTTGCTTTACATTAGATAATTTCTGTTTACTTAGTACTCTGCTATTCCTAAATAAAATATTTTATAGTATATAGGTAATGAAAACAAGGGAAGAGATTATAAAACAATTTAAATTTATCATTATACAAAAGGTGTAAAGAAATGACTGTCACTCCCGAGAAGCTTTCCAAAAACATATTGTCTCAGATCTACAGCTGGAGATGTGGTTTTGTTTTGTTTTTTGTTGTTTCTTTCTCTCTTTTGAAACAGCTATATAAGCCTTCAAGCTACGCATCTCTGTAACAGACATGCAATTAGTTTTCTCCAATCATTAAGAAAATTCAAAATCATATGTAGTATCCTCAGGCTCATTGCCTGTATCACATTATAGCATGTTAGTGTTTAGTCCTTGTGTAGTGCCTTCCATTTTATAAGGCAGGAAGTTGACACTGAAACTGAAAGAGAAATGACATCTCTAAGGTTACACAGGCAACAGATCCAAGATTCTGTTGTTCCACAGACATATTGTTCTCCTCAAATACTTCAGCCTTTCTACCTCAGTGCCATTCCTATTATGCACCTTGCACCTAACGTGTTCTTAGCTGGAACTTTGCTTAGCAGAGTCCTTTTGTAATCAAAGCCTCTGACCTAATCACACATGCACACTCAAGTTCGCGTGCACTCACACCACATATGTGCTAGTGCTTGTACATGCATTCATGCACACATACACACCAGCACACATGTGTGCACACAGACATGCACAAACGTGTGCACACATGTACATGCACACACATACACACATGAATTTACTTCTGAACAAGCAGTAATCTTGACTCAGACTCTAGGACAGGTCAGGACGGAGCCCTGAGCTCTTCTGCCTTTGGGTCTTCCACCTTAAATGTTGATGATGCTCAGCCATTTCCCATTTCTAGGGCTCAGTTTCTTCATGTGTCAAGTTGACTGCTGATTTTATCATGTTAATATCTGTTTCAGATAAAATTTGAGGTAGGATTTCAACATGTTAAAGTTGGGATTCTGGCTGAGATGAAGGCCTGCCATCCTGTATGTCACACAGACTTCTCTCACCTCATCTACTTCTATTACTAGGGGACCTAATATTTTTAATTCAGATACCAGAAAACTAATGTAGTCAGTACAAGCACCCAAAGGAGAAACCCTCAAAAGAAGACTTCCTGTTATACTCACTGCTTTTCTACCTCATGTGTCTAACCTCTGGTTTCCCCTGCCTACTGTTAGAGACCTTTCTTTGGTGTGACCCAGAACAACATGAAGTCCTTTTAAATGACACAGAAACCCAAGAGTGGAATGACTGGGCTTTAGGAGCTGGCACTTCCCCTGTCCACCCCCACCACTCTTCTCCCATTTACAGATGTCTTCTGAGGTTGGTCCTTCCCATTGTCTACTGGTTTGCAATCTTTGCCCTTTGCTTAGGTTTAACCAAAGCTGTGAGGACCATGGCTGGGTGCTCCAGCCTGGGCCTTGGAGCTGCTTTATTGTAGTCTCCGGGAAGGAAGCAAGGCCTTTAGCTCTGCCATTTCTTTAAGACAAGTATATAGAAGCATCAAGTGACAGTAAGTGCTTTTGAAGGAGGTAAAAACTGCTTTAAAATAAATTTTTGTATGTATGTGTGTCAAAGTTCCTGACATTCTCTGTAAGATAATTGCAGTCCCTGGAGGAAGTGGCAGTAAGCTTTGCCTGCTTTGGACATTGGAAACTGCATCTGAGATCCACCAGTACTTTTAAAAATTCATTTCTTACTTTTAAATGAAAATGTACAGAATCACTAATCTAGTATATAAATATATGGACCCTTTGGGCTATTTCTATCTGTCAAATTCTATTCTTGAGACTGTTTTAGCCTTTCAAACGTGCTGTTTTTCTTTGCTCTTTGTATTGGTCGTTCCATGTTGTTGCCTTGGCCTAGCTGGAGATGGCAGAACTGGATGCCATTCATCACAGGCTGGGGGTACCCGCTTGCTGTGTGGCCCTTAGCTCCTGAGGATAAACTCTGTGGTTCAGTGTCTTCTGTGGAATTGACATGGACAAAGCATCTGCTTGGGTTCTTCAGCTAATGAGGTTTTGCTGAAAACTGCATATAATGACAACTGCTGAATGCTCACAGTCCCACTGATGAAGGCTAATGAGCACAGATGGGTGTCTGCAGTCCCCAGAGCAAGGAGCAGGGCATCTCGAATGCACTGCCCTTGAGACAAAACTGGCCCTGGACTTACTTGTTGAATTTTTTTTTCCTCCTCTCTCTCCCCTCTTGTCTTTCTTTTAGTAAAAGGCCAGCCCCAGAGGACTATTTATGCAGTATAGGGTATATTAAAAAGGAAACAAATTAAAATACAGCTCAAGACAGTGTTGCAGAAATCAGAATTAAGTTTTCCATACTGTATAGATTATTTAGTAGAATTGATTTTTAATTTAATTGGAAAGCACTAAATTATGTTCTCTCAAAAGCAGATTTAAAAAAAAAAAGACTGTGTTTTACAGGCAGTACTTGAGGTTATCTTAAACCCTTATCCCATGTAGCTGTTGGTAGGACTTGACACCAGCCTACCTGTCTTACTAGGTTTTCTATTGCTGTGATAAGCATAACTGAAAGCAATTTGGGAAGGAATCAAAGCAAGAACCGAGATCAGGAAACTGATGTAGAAGCATGGGAACACTGCATATTGGATTGCTCGTACTGACTTGCTCAGCCTGCTTCTCATACGGGTAACTCAGGACCACCTCCCCAGAAGTGGCCTGTTACAGGATATTTGAACCTGTTTCTAGTTAGGATGTGGTTGAGCCCTTAGCACACTCCTTTAATCCCTCGTGCTGGAATACAGACACGCCCTTAGTATCTACCTTTAACCCCAAATGAAGGTAAGGTCAGTTTGGAGAAGAAAGCACCCATGTTTGAAAGTGATATGTAATTGAGTGACAGAAAAATTGATAAATCAGAGAAAAATTTGACAGAATAGGATATGCCCAACTCTCACGAGAAGAGAGAAGAAAGGGAAGCTACTTAAGGGAGAGACAGTCGGTACAGGAGGAAGAGGGTACAGTACATGGATGTAGGAGACTTCATGGAGAGCAGCAGAGTTGAGAAGGAGAGTAGAGCAGCCCAGAGAGGAAGAAGGAGGCGGTTTTACCAGGAGAGTTTTACAGAGACAGATTGAAGTGAGAACAAGCTAGACACAGATAATGAGCAAGAGAATGAGAAGGAGCCAGAAGATTAGAAAAGATTGCTAGAGTTAGTTTGAGGCCAAGCAGAGCAATCCAGAGGCAAAGAGAAAGGCCAGATTTAATAAGTCAGCTAGGAGAGGAGTTTGAGCCAGAAGAGTTGGCCAGCCAGAGATCTGAAAGAGCTAGAAAAGGTGAGTTTATACAGCAAAAAGTCTCAGGGGCTGAAAACGTTCTTGGCCTAGATTAGATTTTATGGAGGCTAGAAGCTTCCAGGACTAGGTTTAGGTTAGCAGATGGAAGGAGTAAACCTCCCAAACAATTACATCAGGAGAATAAAAGTTACTTTTACAGTGGCACCACCAATAGTGAGTTAGGCCTTCCCACATCAGTCATTAATCAATAAAGTGCCTGACAGATTTGCCCATAGTCTCGTCCAGTCTTGTGGAAGCATTTTTTCAACTGAGAAAGTTTCTTCCCAAATCACTGCAGCTTATGTAAAGTTGATGAAAAGCCATCCTCGTTAACAGCTTACCACCAACTCCCTACATCTTGCAATTTATCCCATTTCATAATATGTAAGCTACTTCATTACAGCGGATACTGTTTCCACTTGTGCCCCTTGTCTTTGCTCCTCTCTATGCGAATGTGCATGTGAGTTCTGAATCTCTGGAGAACTCTGTTTAGGAGAAAATATGGCAGCAGCAGCAGCACATAACTTGTGAAGCATATACTATAACCAACACCATTTTGACTTCAGCCCTTTTATGAATGCAGCCAAGTGCCCTTCTGCTACTGAGATATGTGACTTTGGAGAAATTCCATAACCTCTCTCTCAGTGACATTTTCCTAATTTTTAAAACAAATATTGTCATGAGAATGTACAACAGAGTGCTGAATGGCATGTAGCAGGCTCTCAAGACATACTAACATTCTAAAACCAGAGCAGATGACAAAAATAAGCTATAAAACAAGGAGATAAGTCTTATCAGGAAGCGTTACTTCCTGTGAATAAATGGCTGAACATCTGTGTATCTTTCCATGCCATCATCTTGAAATAAGAGTCACACTTCCATTGCCTCTGCCTCAAATTCAGGCCTATTGATCTCTTCGCATAATAGCTTTTTCAAGACTGGTATAATCCAGTGGCAGCAGTGCCTTGAATGAGTTAGGTGGGGTGTTTAGCTCTCAAAAGTAAAATTAAACACCTGATATTTAATAGTGCCACTATGTAAGCACAATTATTTCAGTGATTTTGGTTTAGTAAATTGGCTTCTCTTAAGTGGTTAAAAATGTGAGAAAGTATTCATCATTATGGGACAGCAATGAAATAAATATGAAGATATAGCCTGTGTTCTGTGTACTACATGTGAAAAGAACACCATGAATTATAACCATTAAATGGAAGAAAGTGCCAGGAGTGTGCTGTGCTTTCCATAGATGTGTGAGAAATGTGGATGGATGGATGGATGAATGGATGGATGGATGGATGGATGGATGGATGGACGGACGGACGGATGGGACAACTCTGGAAAGAGGTCTGAGTAATCATTGTAATTTTTGTATTTGTGAGATGATGGTAAACTAGGTGAATTGAGTTGTGATTGGGAGACATCTACTGAAAACATATAATTAAAACCTTTTGTGTCTTATGGTGAATTGGCTATTGAAAAGCATTAGATTAAATGAAAGAACAAGGGAGAGAAAACTCTTAAGGAAACACCCGCATTAAGGTTTCTCTGAACACCCTTGAAACTTTATTACACTGTTTATTTATAGTTCCCAGGTGCAGATATTCTTGTGCTACTACTTTAGCCTGATTTGAGTAATTTAAAATCTTGAATCTAGACAGATGTTCATGCAGTGCCTTAATTATCATCTCAGATTCTGAGTAAGATGAGTTGCAATTTTAATCTAGGTACTACCCAGCTGATAGGAAAGGCATTCTGTAAATGTTCTTCTATCTACTTAAAAATGGTTAATATTGTTAAATTAATGTTAAATGTGTTTGTTATTATGGCGGGAGACATAAAAAAGCAGCCTGATTTTATTTATAGTCATGAAAATTTTTAATGGAAACATTTTCAATTAGGGATTAACATTAATTATCATGATTAACATAATGTGTTACATTGTTTATAGAAATTTAGTATGATCATTTCCTATTGTTAAAAATAACCGTGTTTATATTTGCAAACATTTTCTGTGTATGTTTAGGACTCATATATTGTAACTAGCAATACTAAAGCATATCTTTCTTCCAAACTATCGAATGATTACCATTGTCCATTCCTAGTATAACAAGGGTCCTTCTAGTCTGTCATTATATAGACCATTCATAAACATTTCTTAAACTGACAATTCTTCCCAAAATGTCCTAAAGTAGTCTACAATGAGTGCCCAGTCTGCTGTATGGTCCTGACCGGGTGTGCATGTGGCTCTGCACCTGCCCAAGAGCTCTGGATTCACAAGTGAAAGACATGCACTTGCACCCTGTATAATTAATATGCGGTAACTAGCTCAGTGGTTGGGCACTTCTAAACCTCCCTGTGGCTAGCACACACTCCCTTCTGGTATTCCTGAGTTAATACTTTGTAAATCTATATTTTATCTTTGTTGCTAGTTTCCTTCTGGGCAGACCTTCCATGGGGCTGCTTTCCCTTTGTACCTACATTTCACCCATCTCACCCTCCTGCTCCTTCACAGTGTGGTCTGTCCTGCCACTCTCTAATGTCTAACTCTGTCTTCCTATATCTCTGTTTCTTGCTTGGGAATCTTAAAAGCCCTGGCTCTATCCCCCTGCCCAGCCAGTGGCCGCTGGCTCTTTTATTGACCAGTCAACAAACCAACTGTTGGCAGGGTCTTGCTGCAGAGGTATGAATTCCCACGTAAGCACAAATCAAATCCCCAACACCCAGTGACTGTTGAAGGAACCTGCTCTTCCTAGCAGAAATGAAAGATATTCACACATTCTGATGTTTAGAGCCATATTTAGAGGAGACCAACTCAAAAGAGTCAGGATGTGAATAGACAGAGAGGAGAATTGCAGTCCTAACATGATGGACAGCAGGCTGAAACTTGAGATGGGTGAGAGTAACAGTGTTTTGTAGTGAAGTGTTCTAACATAAACATGAAAGTTGGATCTAGTTTGTAAAAGTACTTTTGAAGCTTGGGCTTTATTTGGAAGACACTAGTTTGGAGAAGAAGGCAGATGTCCTAAACACTACATAGGAATGTCCATTCTCTTACCCACTATTCTTCTCTTTGTTTATTCAACACATATTTTTGGCAACCACCTTCATGCAAGTCAGTGACATAAGAACAATAACTTGGCTATAAATACAGAAGACTGGCAGAGGCCAGTGTGAAGCAGAAAACCAAGGAAGCTGTTGGAGTGATGCCAGATGTGTGGTGGAATTAGTGGTCTTCAATTCCAGTATTAAATGTGTGTGGCCATCATAATTAGATACAGTAGATACTTTGTTTTTGTTTTGTTTTTTTTTTCCTAGCACTGGAGATTGAGTCTATGGTCATGTGTATGCTGGGGCAGGTGCTCTACTAATGGGCTATGTCCCCAATTGTAAAGTAGACTTTCATTATTTCCAGTGTAAGGATTAGTAAGCAAAGATTGATTGAGATAAAAGTAACTTAAGGAGACATGTTGGCATTCATCAGTTAATCCTGCTCAAATCACCCCAGTGACAGTGGTGCGAGTTCCTCGCTACCCATCCCAATGTTCTGGGTTCCTGAATGAAAGACACACACATGTAGCCTTATATTTTAATATGTTTTAAATAGCTTAATGGCTGGGCCACTCCCAAATCTCCACATGCCTAGCCCTGCCCCTCCAATATTCCTGAGTTATTGCTTACTAAAATCTATATTTTATTGTTGTTCCCTATACCTCGTTGGGAGTTGAGAGAGCTGGGGCCACTCTTCCCCTGCTTTTATATGTTGGCTGTGTCTCTATCCTTTACTTCTCAGCCATGGCAGCTACTTGTTTCCTAGCATGACAGCTAACTCTCTTCCTCTCCTTTCTCTGTCCCTAGCCTTGGACTCCTAAAACTGCTGCCTCTGTCTCTCTGCCCAGCCATTGGTGACAGGCAACTTTATTTACCAATCCAACCAACTGAGGGCGGGGACCCTCATCATTTCATGTGCAGACATTGTGGATTTTCATGTAATATTGACGACCCAATTAACATAATATAAATAATATTTGATCAAATCTACAACATTCACTCCTTATCATCCATTAAAAAGGCCTTTTTGCTCAGATATACATTGAACATAGTTATAACACTTATGTAAACTATAAGGTATGATATACACTAACAATGTCCAGTCTATTAATTTTGTCAATTTAGGTACATTACTTTAACATTTATCTTAACTTAAAGAGTTTACAATTCTATACCTGAATTATGTTTTGATTTTAACTTGTATTACCATGTGAAAACCCCTTTCAAATCTAGATCATCTTTCTTAATGTTAAACAATTTAAATTTGATTATGACACTATAACAAGTCTTCTACTCTGTCAGAGATCCAAGAATGGATTAAATATTACCTCAATGTATATGAAGCAGAAAAACATAGCTTCCAAAACTTAAACAATTGTAGAGACAGCTGACTACTTGGACATTCCCCTAGTCCTCAAAATGTTGGAGCATCTGTCTTTAGCCTTCTGGCCCAGAACCATCTGGTGAAGTGGGAATTATGAAGGACTAGCTTACTCAGTCTTGGCAGAGCGAAGCTGTTGACTCTCTCATACTGTGTGTTCTTTTTTTGGACAGTATTTTTTTTGTCTGTAGATGAATTAGGACAATTCTTGTCCAATGGCAACCTTATCACAACTGGAGCAACTGCATATGGAGGTTATGATGCTCAATGTCTTCTTTGAACTGTGAAGGGGGCACTGTCAGGAGTAGACATGTCTTCTAGTCAGAAAATCTATTAATAATGAAATGAATTTAAATGTCATATTCTGTGGATTTCTGATGCCTTTGAAGACTATATATAGTATATGTCAACTATTAAATCTTGACTACTCTTAGCTATTTCTATTTGAATAATATTGAAAATACTTTATTATAATTAAATCAAAATCTAATATAACCATGACATTACTCTTTGGCCCTTAACTTGAATTACTTAATCATCCCAAACAGTTTGAAATAGCAGCTATTAAAAGGACTGGGTCTAAGCCTTGCATTCTTAAATGCGTTGCATAGGCACACTGCCTATCTAAAAGTAAAAAAATTAAATTTAAATTTTGTAGCAATATATAAAGATTTATACCAATGAAAACCTTAATCCTGTATCAATATATAAATTCTATACCAATGTAAGAAATTATAATTCCAACTTTGCATCAATTATAAAGATTTCTACCTATGTAAGATTATGGCTATATAGTGTTTTATTTAAGAATAAATGTAGTAATCGATCCCATATTTCTAATTTCTTAAAATATTACTCTAACCCCCTTTTTTCCCCTTTAACCTCCTTCCTTTTACCTAGAAAAGACAGGATAGAGACAAGCAAAGGAAAGACATAAATCTCCAAGTCTAAGTTTTCTAGTTAGTTTCTTCCCTATTCAAAATTATGACCATTTCCAAATCATCCTTTAAAATGACAACCTATCTATAATTTATAGAATAACTATAACCAAACACTCAAACCCAAGGAATAGGGATGACAATTCTTCATGGCTTCTTCCTGTTGAATAGGGGCAATGGAATATATATATTCCTTTTTAAAGTGGTGGGAAGGGGTTGGAAAATTGGAAAAATCAGACTTAAGAAAGCTGGCTTTTACATCTGTCATCCAGTTTCTATATATTTGGAAGGATCATGGCTTGACTGATGTTCTAACTGGATATGTCTGAAGGGTTGGATGAACCAAGATCACTAAGGAATCACAAGCTATTCTTAAAGCTGTTCTGGGAGGAAGTCTCTGAAACACCTTTAGGAGGCAGGGAGCTGGGACAGTTGGTCATTTTAGCATCCCTGAAGATAAATGTTGTCAGAGCTGCACATTCTGTAATATATGAATCTTTCAGCCAAAATTTAGTATTATTAAGATATTCATACGGATTGTACAAGGTGCAAAGATCAGTTAAGGATGAATTTTTGCTCCTTGTTTGAGCAGGTGAAAGATAACTATCCTTTTATGAGTTTGGTCAATAACCAATTGCAATAGATCTTCAGTCATGGCGTGTGAAGGATGACATGATGAATCTTAAGAGTTCTATAACCAACAAGAAATATTGTCTAATTTTAGCTGAAGTTTTGTCTAGGGACACTTTTATGTCTGAGCCAGTTACAGGACTGTTCCCATGTGGAGGAATCAGAAAAACATGTGACCAGTTACACTCCAAACCAGGAAGTTTGGGAGTGACCCAGCAGTTGACCTGTTTAAGACATATTAAGATGTAAGGCCACATGTGTGTTTCCTTCATTTGGGAACACAGAACATCGGTGCAGGTAGTGGGGAACTTGCACCATTACCACTGGGTGATTGAGCAGGATTAATTGACAAGTGCAACAAAGACACATGAAAAACAATAGTATAAATATCATTTGTGTCGTAAGTAAAAGTTTGTGAAGACATTACATGGCTTCCTTTTTATTCTGAACCCTCATGTCTGGTAAGCCTAGTATTCCCAAATTACAGATAGACACTGAGACACTGAGTGGCTTGCCTGGGCAGTCATCTATCAAACAGTAATGGTAGTGAGGCGCAACAATAGACATGAGGTAGCTCAAAGTCCTTGCATTGAGGGAATTTGTAGAGAGAATCCCTTATAAGTACCACCTGTTAATAAAAAGCCAATAGCCAATGAGCTGAAGCAGGAAATATGAGGTCGGACACTAGCAGGAAGAGAGGATTCTGGAAGAGAGTGAGAGAATAAAAGGAGACTAGAGAGAGATTTAAGGGAGCCATGGGGAGACGGATATAAACCAGCAGGTAGATGTATGTACTCAGGGAGATGCTGAAGAGACACGAAGGAAGAAGGACTGAAGAGAGGTAACTAACCAAGTGGTAGACATAGGGTGTGAGCCAAAGCTTGTGAACAACACATTTAATAATAAATAATTAATTTTACTCAGAGTCATCAATCGGGGAGCTGGGGCTGGGAAAGGAAAATTTGGAGTTTAATTTTTTAACATATGAGCTCTTGGCTATAGTGTGGATATTGATGCTAAGGAAATATGAAAGGTTTGACAAAAGCACTTCATAACCACGAATTGATACACATTTCTGAGATAATACATTACATATTATGCAACTTTAAATGTGTTTGCAAACAATAACATCCCCCAAATTTATTAAGTACAAATCTGGCATCTATTGCTGTGAAATTTTATATACAGAAAGACAGATGTCTCACATGCTCAAACAGAGAGCAAAGAAACATCTTTAACTAAATTGTGCACATTGCACATTCCATACATATATCAATGCAGAAATGTGTATTACTGCTAAAAGCTTATATATTCAGAGAAAATTTTTTTTAAATGTCACAGCAAAATAGTAATCTTTAGATAGCAATTGGTTTTTAAAGAAAATGGTTCTGACTTGGGTAGTGAGAAGAATGGACTTGTAGTGAGGCTACCCCTGCCGAATGCTTTCTGCATGTGGAGTGGATTGAGAGGGTGTTGTGCTGGAGGTGCCGAGCCCAGCCCCATCTGGTAGGTGACAGTGAATTCCAACTCTGTCAAATGCTGCTTTTCAGTACTGTTACAATTTCTTCAGTCCTAACCGAGTACTCACTGTGATTCAAGGTATAAAGGTGTTTTAGCTCTGAACACTCAATCATCCCAGTGGCAACAGTGTTAACCCAAACCCATGTGTGATTCAGAAAGAAGGTACAGCTGACCAGTCAGTCTGTGACTGCTTTACGGTTGATGAGGTGTATGTTTTGATGTGGTGTTTACTAAGAAACCCAAACAAATTCATCCTGGAGACAAAGTAACTACTGCCTTACAGCATACTGGTGGGGATACTGGACGTTTTACTGAGAAGTGGTTATATTTGATTTCAGAGCTTCCTAATACTATTAATTTATACAGGCTTGAAATTGGGTTCATTTTACCATATATTTTAGTCATATATGTATAATATGTATTATAGGGACTCTTCCCACAAGAGTAACAAATACCTAACACAATCTTTGATTATAACCACATAATCCAACAGCTAATATTTAGTGATCATAATGTTATATAGCCAAATATATAGGAGCTATTAGAAAAAGCTATTTGATATATATCAAATATTACACACAAACATACATACATACATACATACATACATCAAGTACCAAAGGAAAATTGGCTGACAGCAAAGGGAATAATCTTATATATGGTTAAGATGTCAAATGAACAGTTTTAACTCACAGTCATTTTTTATGGAGAACACATAAATTGAACTTTTTATTTTTAGTCCCTCATCTTCCCTTCAGAGTTAAATGATGGAAAATTACTCTCAGTCCCCAAACTACTCTTATGCATCATTCAAAAAAGCCCTGACAAGCTAGTCTCTCTAGTAGTGATGAGATTTATGACTTTACCTCCTCGGTCTTTCGTTACTCTGTCTACACCATCAAATTGATTAGTAGGCAGTGGTGGGTGAGGAAAGAAAGGCCGTACTTAGATCCAGCTGGTGTCCATCACTTTAATGAACTGCTCAGAGATAGTTAATATTGTCCTGGATTCTCATTATAGCTGGCATGACCAAATCTTTTTTCAATGTTTCTCCTTCCTCTTTTTCTCCCTTGCAGGGCCCATTGGAAAATGACTTGGTCGTTCATGTAGCACTTGTAGCAGAAAGCCAACGGTGAGATGCAGATGAGTGCTGTGTTCTTCTGTGGGAAAGGGAGAGGGTGCCACTTCATGTTTACCATACTGAGGGTGGGGGGGTGCTGGTTCATGTTTACCATATTGAGGGTGTGTGGGGGGTGCTGGTTCATGTTTACCATATTGAGGGTGTGTGGGGGGGTGCTGGTTCATGTTTACCATATTGAGGGTGTGTGGGGGGGTGCTGGTTCATGTTTACCATATTGAGGGTGTGTGGGGGGGTGCTGGTTCATGTTTACCATATTGAGGGTGTGTGGGGAGATGCTGGTTCATGTTTACCATATTGAGGGTGGGGGGGTGCTGGTTCATGTTTATCATATTGAGGGTGGGGGGGTGCTGGTTCATGTTTACCATATTGAGGGTGGGGGGGTGCTGGTTCATGTTTACCATATTGAGGGTGGGGGGGTGCTGGTTCATGTTTACCATATTGAGGGTGTGTGTGGGGGGTGCTGGTTCATGTTTACCATATTGAGGGTGTGTGTGTGGGGTGCTGGTTCATGTTTACCATATTGAGGGTGGCAGTAGAAATAAAACTTGGCAGTTTCCAGGATATCATCAGTGTGACCTGTCATGAAGTATACTTTTCATGTTTAATCATGGATGTTAATTTGAGAAGTTAGTGCCCATAGATTACAGAGATTACCAGAATCATTGCCTGACTTTCTTACTGCCCTTAAGGCTCCCAATACTTTGGGGAAGAAGCTATTGAGGGCTTTGGATTCTGGGATACCTGGTGTACTGCAGATAGTGACAGGGTTACCGTATGTTCCAAGCTAGACCTGTTTGTTCCTTTTACCTCCCTCATTCATATTTCCTGAACTATAAACACATTGTCTAAAAATAGCTCTCTCTTCTTCCCTCTCCACCTCATCTCTCTGATCTCTATTTAGCCTTCAAGTTTTCCTCAATACATATGGTATTCAAACTCAGACTCCTCAGCAGGTGGAACCTATTCAGATCTGGGCTCAGCAGGAGCTTGTAAAAGTAAGTGATCCGGTGTCTTTCTCCCTTGCAGAGGTATTAGAACAAAATTGTTTGGCTTAATTCAAAGGCAAAATGCATAGCTAAATTTAAATCCTGAGAGAAGAGCACTGTCTTAACGTTTATAATTAAGTTGACTTTATCAGTCCACTTTATCAGATGTTAACTTAAAAAACAAAATAAACAAAATTTTTCATCCTGTGTGTTTGTACATTATATCCATGGGTCCTGTTGATTTTGTTGTTGTTAAAATCAGTTTCTGGCCTTGGCTAAGCACTTTCAATAACAAATCAGTCTCAATTTTAGTGGTCATATGTAAAATTACCATTTATAGTTTTGTTTTATTTTCCCTCATATTACCTTAAAACCTCAGTTTTTTAAATATTTTTTTCTGATAATCACTGCCCCATCCCTTTCCCCAGCTTTACTTTTGGAAGGTGAAATCATTCTTACATGTTTGGTTTGTTGAGTCTAAAGCAATTAAATGATAATGTCTGGCTTTGATGTGGTTACATGCCTGTTTGGGGTTGAGACTAAACATTGACTTGGAACCTTTCAAGTGCACTAGTCTGAAGATGGGTGCAGAGGTGCCATGGTTGTAGGTATGACTGCTTTTTGGAAATGGAAGTATCAAGCCCACTGGTTACTTATAACCTCATTTTATTTAATAATTGGTTTCAAAAGTTCAGAAAGACACTACCCACTGATTGACAGAAGTGTTTATAATAATACTTCTCAAGTCATTAAGGTTAAGTTGTTGTAACTGACAGTGGTCGCAGCCTTGGATGTTATTTAGGAATGAAGGCTAAGAGAAGTGTGTGTGTGTTAAACAGAGCAATGCAGTGGCCCATAGTCCATGTCCATCGGACTGGACTTGCCAGAAAGATACTATGAAAGAAAGCCTAGGTTTCAGGGCACCTAGAATACTAGCTCTTAGAGGATCATTATACTTCATTAAAATGCATAGACCTTTGGGCCAGTGAGATGGGTCTAAAGGTGAGAGCACTACCACCACACCTCATGACTTAGATCCCCAGAACCCACACTGGGCAAGATAAGATGTCTTCTGACCTTCATACACATGCTGTAGTACATGTGTACCCACACAATCAATAATATTTAAATATGTTAAAGTTTTATGTACATCTCTTCTCTTCCCATCCACTTACCACACAGTAGAAAGATAATATAGGATTCTTAAAATAGGTAACACTTGAAATGAAATCACTCATGAGTGGAAAACACTATGATAGATGGAGTTTTGTGTTGTTGGTATTGTTTTGTGTTGGTTTGTTTTATGATAAAGGAGACCAGAAATTGAAGAGTTGCAAGGAGAAAGGTGACCTAAAATGGGATAAAGGAATTCCAGAATCACCCCGTACCTCTAGGCACAGGCTACTTCAGCTGAGCTACTTCCTGGTCTCCTGCTGCAAGTGCTACACAGTAGAAAGGAAGGTTAGTCCTGATAAGCAGGGCCTGAAAGCAAATGAACCCAAATCTCAGTCTTTAAGTCTACTTAAAATGAGTACATTTTTAATGGTAGGTAGATAATTTTCTACTAGATGACATGCAATTCATATGTAAAAGGCCAGTCAGCATAGATAACAAATCACTTGAAAGTTGCTTTATCCATTCATCAGCAAACACCAGGCATATGCAAAGCACTGTGGGTCACTTAAATGACCTCTGAATGTAGTGATGTTATGGTGTAAAAAACAACAATGACAACAAAAATTGTTAATTATAGTCCACTCTGACTATAGCTACAATAGGTATGTGTACCACGTGCTATGAGATCACAGAGACAATAGAAAGCATTCTAAGTATCTGAATCGGGCATGTCCTGACTTACATTTCATTGTTTTAAACATAATGTTAGCAAATGATGTATACTTTGGTGGTAGAACATGACTTAAGACAAATTTATGACCAAGAGCCTGGCTTCCCTGTGCTTGTGTGAAAATGGAAGAGTATATGTTGATTGTCTTCCAAACCAGTTGCTATGTGGGCTTCCTTCCCTAAGATATGTTGTTTAAAACCACCCATTGTAAGTCTGCCTTTGAAAGAAAAAAAAAAAGTCTTCTCCATAGTTTTATTTTGATGCACACATCTTGATGCCAGTGGCTGCTCCTTTTCTTCTGAGAAGCTACGTCCTGTTTCAGTACACTGATGAGGGTATAGGACAGACAACTGAGAGCAGGCTTCTGCCCTGAGAGGCTTCACCCTATTCCAGTACACTGATGAGGGTATAGGACAGACGACTGAGAGCAGGGCTTCTGCCCTGAGAGGCTGCATGAAGCCTGTAACGTGATGACTCCTGAGATGTCATGCTCATGCTGATCGGAATACAGTACAAACTTAGTATGAAACATGTCTGTATTTCTAAGTGGTTTGCACACTTGCACATGTTTCGGCACACTAGTTATATGGGTGTATATAAGTGGAGGCACCACCTGCTTAACTGTCAAAGCTCCCTTGTCATGGTTCAGAAAACAAAGGAGAATCCTCTTACTCCACTAAAGAACAGCAGTAAGTAAGTAAGTAAGTAAGCTGCTGACTTTAACTTGTGCATGATTGGTTAATTTTACTTCTTGCCCAAAAGAAATATAATGTAATTTAGTCATACTGTTATTTGGAAAATGTAAAACTATTTGTGGGAAGGAGACCAAATCTACTGTCCTGTGAGTCTCAGTTCTCTAAAGTCCCTGATACCCATACAATAGGCTCATCCCTAATAGCTTGCTCACCTGGCCATCAAGTATTTCCTGGTATCAGCGACGTGCCAGGCACTGTGCCACTCAGGGAATACTCTCCTCAAGAATGCACAATTCAAAAGGAGAAATAACACAAGAGCTCAGCGATGCAACATATACATTGGTTTTGTATATGATGTTATTTGCAAACACTTCAAATCGCAATCATATTGTATAGAAAGAGTTTGATTATGCATATAAAAATTTAAGGTTTTTCATGTCATCACATGCAAAGTCAAATTCATTCTAGACAGAGTAAACATTGAAGTACTTTAAGTTTGCATCACATTTAATTTATTTATCTCACCTTCCACAGCACACATGTGGTAGCCAGAGAACAACCTGCAGCTGTCAGTTGTCTCCTTCTACCCAGGAAGTTAAAGCCTTACTTAGGCTTGGAGGCAGGTGCCCTCACCTATTGAGCCATCCTACCAATCCCGTTTAAGTATTTTAAAATTATTTAAGTATAAAATCAATTAGAAGAAAAGATAGAGGAATGTATTTTTATAGTTTACTAAGGTAGAAAGGCCACGCTTACGATACCAGCACCAAGAAAGCAGTTCAGAAAATGACTGGCAAATGTCACTAAATAAAGCATACAAACCTGTTAATATCAAACCTGATTGTGAAATTTTCCAGTCAAAAATATATTACTATTGGAACACCACTCACTGAAGTGATGTTTCACCTTCTATGTAATATAAACAATATTATTTTATAATTTTGTTTTTCCTCCTGTCCTCTTAGTTCCCAACAGCAACAACTCCGAGGCTAATTATTATTAAATGCCTAGGCCACAAGCTTCGGCTCATCCCTGACTAGCTTGTAATTTATCTTACCCATTGAAGCTTCTCTGGGTCTACCATTTGGTTGTTAGCTCACCTTCAGTCCTGGCACGCTTCTTCCTTTGCATCTCCTCAGGTCTCTCCTGTCTGTCTTCTCCAGTCTCTCCTTGTGGATCTTTTTATTCTCATGCTAGTTCTCAGAATCCTCTCTTCCTGCCAGTGTCCCACCTCATTTTTCCTGCCTCACCTCACTGGCCATCAGGTTTTTGTTAACAGGTGATGCTTATAAGAGATTCTCTCTACAGTGTAGTTCTCAGATTTTCTCACATTGAAACCTGAGTAAACGTTTACTTCAAAGAGTAAATCTCTCTACCTTACAAAAAGAAGGACAGATACTCAGCAGAAAGGGGAACATGAAAAATCGAGACCATGCACATTTAGTACACTGGAAAAGCTACCCTAAAATATTTGAGTATAGGAGTGTCAAAGTAAAATGAAATATCATTTCAACCCAAAAGACTGACATAAAAACCTATGTAAATTTTATATCTGTATCTAGATAGATAGGCAGATAGATAGATAGATACATATATACATATATACATACATATATACATTCATACACACACACATACAAAAGATACAGAGGGGAGAGGGCCAGGGAGAGGGTGAAAAGCTAGGTGTTACATTTCAGAAAGAAAGTACAGTTTCTTTGGACAGGCAAATCTAAAAAATTATCTTGTAGATACAATTGCATACTATCCAAAGATATTACTAGAATTTTTTAAAAAATAACAAATTGTTGGGAACCAATTTCATCAGGAGGTAGAGGCTACAGAGGTAAAGGGCTTCCTGATTGGATGTTTTTAACCTATAGCAGATACAGTGACTGCTATTCCACTGTGGTACCCTTCTGTCCTCTACTGCATCTGTTTGTACATCTTGTCTGGAATACCTCCATAATAAACTTAAAACCAGGAAACAAAAAGATTATGTATCATAGGATACACATTTATGCAAATTTGTACGCATAGATCCATATGTATATTGTGGTGCATATTTGTGTTCTTTAAGAATATTTTGATGCTTCTTTAGACTTACACAGTAACTTACACACCCCTTTCAAAACATACCAGTGTCAAATAATTGTGGTATAAGGTATGAGAATAAGCAAGACCAACACTTTGGGCTGGAATGCTTTGAAATAAATCAGAAAACAAATAAGTAAAAATTATTTCATTTTGATAAAATATATTTGAAAGTAGAAACCCAGTGGGAGATATGTGACCCTGATTTGATAAATAGATAGATAGATAGATGAATAGCTAGATAAGAGAACCATTTGTCTCTTGAATTACTTTATGAGTCAAAGCCAAGCAGGTTGTACATTTCAACCAATATGATAACAGTGTTACAGTTTATAACGTTGCTAATTGAATCTAAAAAGTTTTGCTTTGAAAAACTCAGTAATCCCCAATCCGGAATTCTTTGGCTTGTTGTCCAATGGGTCTCCCTGGCATCACTTCTCTAGAACTATCATTTCTAAGCCAAGGCACTTGTGTCTTACAGGCTTATTTCCACCTGGGTATCAATGAAAAGTTGGGTCTGTCTGGGAGGCCAGATAGGCCCATTGGCTGCCTTGGTACATCAAAGGTGAGTGTCCTTTCCTCATGGAGTGCCTTTGGGTAGTAATTCTGCATGCGGAAATCATGCTTGGCCTCTGGCCATCCCTGTCACATTTCATTATGTACTTGAAGCAGTTATCTGAATTACAATTTTCTGCACATAAATCTTACTTACTGTGTACCATATTATTGAAGCTTTCTGGGAACAAATGAACATCTCACTGCTATGTTATTGCCAAGCTTTATAAAACATTTATAATAATATTTACTCAAGCATAGGGTTTTCAGCCTTATTAGAAATGTTCTACTTTAAATTTACTGTCATACTGACTCAAGCAAAAAAACTTCAAAATTAATTCTTTATGGACTTTGTGAGCTATTATTCGCCTATTCAGAAATAAGTATCAATATTCATTGTTGTTGAGATGTGGGACACTATGCCTTGTGTTTTGTATGTCTGCTTCCTGCTTCCCATTGCAGATTTATCGGATTCTCGGAAAGACTGTGGTGTGTTACCCTATCATCTTTGACCTGAGTGATTTCTACATGTCTCAGGACGTTCTGCTGCTCATAGATGACATAAAGGTAGCTCTGAGCGGAGGGGACCTCATTCACACTGGTTTCCAACAGCTGTCATTAGATGGAGGATTCCTGGGTGTCCATGACACTGGGGTACACCACGTAAAACATGAAAATAAAATAGTGCCTTTGCAGAGTTTGGAATTCTAGCCACACTAAAACTACACTCTTCTAGAAGTGATATTGTTTAAAACTGTGCTTATATGATGCTCGTAGTTCATCTCCCTTTGAGAAAAAAATTGAATCAGAGTACTTCTGAAGACTGTCTAGTAGGATTTCCACTAACCCATAACTGTATGGTTAAGATCTGTTCCACTCTACTCTGTGTGGAGAGAAGAGAGACTTAGCACCGTGGTCAGGACACCTGGAGCCAGACTATGTCTGTTCAATTCTTGACTCTGTCTTTACCAGCTGTATGTTTTCAGGCAAGCTATTTAGCTCCTTTACACTTCTGCTTTTTGATCTGTAAAACCAGATAGTAAAAGGACCATTCTGAGTAATCAATGAATAAATATGTGTGAAACAGTCAAAAAGTGCCAGATGGGGCTGGTGAGATGGGTCAGTGGTTAAGAGCACTGACTGCTCTTCCGGAGGTCATGAGTTCAAATCCCAGCAACCACATGGTGGCTCACAACCATCTGTAATAAGATCTGATGCCCTCTTATGGGGTGTCTGAAGACAGCAACAGTGTACTTACATATAATAAATAAATAAATAAATAAATAAATAGTTTTTTTTTTAAAAAAAAAAGTGTCAGGTGCATGGTGGGAAGTTGTGTGATGGTGATGAGACTCCATAGTCAATCAAAGCACTCTCCACACATCACTGATGGTTTCTACAGATGTGGTTCATTTCCTTCCGCCTCTTGGTACTAATCCGTAGTGAGAAGCCGTGACAGTCTTCTGAATGATAGAGCATGGGAATAATTGTTTCTCCATTCACTTATGAGCCATACCTTGTTAAGGTGAGAGAGAACATGGCGGGAGGGAGAAGAGAAAGGCATGAATAAGTATGAGCCTCAGAACATAGTGCAAGGTTTAAAATGAAAAGGATTCTTTGCTTCTCCTTAGCCTAAATTATCCAGGGTTTGATTATAAACTATTAGAACTGTTATGGGCTCTTGCCTCTCAGTTAAGGATCCCAATGATCTCAGACATATTCCATGACCTCCTACCTCAATCTAATTTTTTGATAGAATGCACTACAGTTCATTAAGCAATATTGGAAAATGCACGGACGTCCACTTTTTCTCGTTCTCATCCGGGAAGACAACATAAGGTAGGTTGATTTTAAAAAGCAGGCCATGGGACTGAAGAAATGGCTCAGCAGTTAAGGGCCTACACAGTTCTTCTAGGGGTTCACTTGCCAGTACTCATGCCAGGTGGCTCATAAGAGCCTCTAACTCCAGCTCCAGGAGAGCTTCTGTTCATCTGCCCTCCATGAGACAGCATTCACATGTACATGCCCAAACACATCACAGAATTAAAGAGAAAGTATATCTTCTGTTTTCAAAACAGTAAGCTGCCCTTGCTTTATGGAATTAACGCAGAAAACTTGAAAGTGAGCCTCCTGGTAGTTTCCTATTCTTAGCATATTGCAAGTTCTTTTGCATATATAGCAAATATTTCTTTGTTAATTTCACTTAATATTGTTAATAAGGTTGTTTTGTTTATCTTCTTTATTCTAGAGGTAGCAGATTCAACCCCATATTAGACATGCTGGCAGCCTTTAAAAAGGGAATAATTGGAGGAGTCAAAGTCCATGTTGACCGTTTACAGGTAGCCTTCTAAACCTCAGTGTTTCTGGTTCAGAACAGTTAATGCATACGCTTCTCAGTGTGTTTTACAAGTTTCATTCTGTGCTCACCTTCCCACTCCTGTTGTCCCCCATCTCTATTTGTCCAGCTGTGCCCATCAGGTACTTGAATAGTGGCTGCTTCTTAATGGAATTTTAGATAACTTAGCTTCATTTTGGTATTTGTAGAAACAAGTCCATCAGTAGACTAATGACTTGCCTATAATCTTGGGCTTCTACAGGCATTCTGGTTGTCTCTTGGTCATATGCTGTTTTGCTTACTGAACTGTAACATCCAACCAGGAGAAAGATTTGTTCCATCCAAGCACCACAGCATTACCAGCATAGCTCCTAAACGGAAGCACCCATAGGTTCCCAGCTAAAGCACTGGTGCCTCCTTTATACATGCAGGAAAATCAAGTGTTTGTAACTAGTTTAGTGCCCTCTGATACCAAGTGATGTTTTAAAATTGAAATCTATAGAGTATTGATAGTATTTGGCATTAGCCAGTGAACTTAAGCTAAACATTTACTTTATGATCAGAAATAGCTAATAAGGGTGAGTAGGCTATATAAATATAAAATATTAAATGGCAATTATTTGTGTGTTTTCACTATTATCAGCTTTAAGAGTTTGGTCATTTTTGACTCCTTCTCATACCTTACATGATAACCACTCACTGAACCCTGTTGTCTGTACCTTCAGAGTATATCCAGACCCGCTTCTCCTTGCGTTGACACCATGATACAGGCTACCATCATTTCCTCACTAGATTTTTCTGTCATCTCCTGAATTCTATTATCAACAGTTAGCCTTGTCATACTCACTTGTTACTGGCCGTTACACTGACTGTAAAACCCCAGTGACTTCTTTTCTCACACACATAAAGCTGGAAACCAGAGTCCCAAAGATTGTATGTGATCCATAGGTCTGCACCTACATCATGGGCCCAGCTTTCTAGCATCTCCCCAGCCATTTTATTTCAGCCATACTACCTTCCTTATTACTTCTAAACTCACCATGCATGCTCCTACTCTGGGACCTTTGCACATGATAGTCCCTCGCCAACCTGAATATTGACCACAGTCCTACTTCCAGTGTCTGATTTACATGTCATCTTGTTAGAGAAAGTTCCTCTGGTCACATACATAGAATGGCTAACCGGCCTCCTGTTCCTCTGCCCTAGTATCTCTTCCCCTTCTTATTGTTATTTCCACTTAGCAGTTATTACGTTGCACTTACCATCATCTGACATGTATTAACTTTATGCTATCCATCTCATATACATAGTCATAAAATCAATGTCAAGGGACCAAATATTTCATATATTTTATGCTAATCATTAATACCTCATATAATGCTTGCATATAGCAAATGATCAATAAATATTTATCTAACAAATTATTTTGGCAAACAACAAGTTATATAGATATAAGCTTATGTGTTAGAAACACTATTCAACAAATCCAGATAAGATCCTGCCCTAAGAAGGTTCATAGTCTAACAGCAGTCTGCTTATAGCTGGGCTCATTGGGGTGTGCGCAGGGGTTGCACATTTGGCTTTCTCATCCACACTCCACAAGGAAGATTGATGTGACCATGTCATGTGTCCTTCCTGTGTCTGGGCGTCCATATTTGTGGATATTTCTCTATCATCATCTCTACTAGAGAAATAATGGATTCATTTGCCACCAAAAACAGTGTCTCCTACCCACAGCTTCTTCATATTTGAAACAAACTAAAAATTATATGTATAAGATAATTTTAATAAGAATACCTAATTTAGAATAATAACGTACAGCTTGTTTCTGACCATTTTCTGGGTAACTAGAAATGATGGTAAAAGGCCAGTGTTTATTCTCACCCATTCATACTACCTACCATGAACCACTGACAAGCAAAAAAGGTGTTTGAGTTTAGACTCATTTGGTTTGCTGAACTTATAATTGAGAAGTAGTAGACTATAGAGTGAACAAATGTGGGTTGCCACATTCCAGAATGCAGAGAAGCGATAGCTCAGATATTTATTGTTGTAGAAACTCTTTAATCCTAACCTGGGGTTTTTACCCCGCCTCTGACCGTTTAGTTCCCAGATAGAAGACACACACAGCCTTTATGTTTACAATAAGCCTTAAACAGCACAAGAGCTAGGCAGATACCTATCCTTCATGCTATTAGAATCTATTTTTCTATCAATAAACCCAAGTTGTTACTTACTATTTACTGTTTCATCTGGGCTGCTCTTAACTCCAATCTGCCAGGCCTCAGAGCCATATTTTTATGGCTCACCTAACCCATGGCAGCTTCTCCTTCCTTCTCCTGCACTTTCTTCTCCTCCTCACAGTTCTCCTCCGGCTCCAAGTCTGCCCACCTATATCTCTTCTGCCCAGCTTTTGGCTGATGGCATCTTTACTTACCATTCAGAAATAACTTGGGGGCAAACTTTCCTGGGGTCTGCACTTAGCATTACAATAGATAACAAAATACCAAACCTCAACAATTATAACCTTTATGATCTTGTAAGAGAGTTGGTTATTACATCACTGGATGGCCCTGAAATATATTAATATTACAGTATTAGGATCTAAGGTTTAATTTTCTATTGTCTTTCCCAAAAAACAAGTTAGTATCTTATTTTCTAAAAGTTTAATAAATCCTAAAAACATTTTACTATCCACTTTAAAATAAAGACATACAGATGACAGTTTAAATGATCAGTGGAGACTTTGGATTCCATCTCTAGCACTGTAATAAATAAATACATGCCTGTAATTCAAAGAACAGAGAGACCATTTCATGCACTTAATATGACTCATGAATTTGTTGTTTGATGTATCCAGTCTATTTATAGGAGTTTGTGTTCTGTTTTAATTTGGTAATATAGAGATCTCTGGTTTTAGAATGCTTATTTAGGAAATTACTTCAAAATCATATGTAAAATTGTATGTATAGAAAAGTATGAGCAGAGAATGTAGCTTGACAGATGTAAACATTTTGAATCATCACATTGCAGACTTTGATATCTGGAGCTGTAGTAGAACAGCTTGACTTTCTACGAATTAGTGACACAGAAAAGTAAGTCCCCTTGAATTACTTACACTTACCGTTTTGCATTTCTTTCAACTACATTAGGAAACTGGGAAATCTGAAATGTTTTATTTGAATTTCCAGGCTTCCAGAATTTAAGAGCTTTGAAGAACTAGAATTTCCCAAGCATTCAAAAGTCAAACGACAGAGCAGTACTGCAGATACTCCTGAGCAGCGACAGGAGCCAGATATCACCATTACCGAGTGGAAAAACAGATCTACCCATGAAATCCTTCAGAAGCTGAATGTAAGCAAGATATAATCACACCTATCCCTGACAGGCCAGAACAGGACCTCTCAGTCAGGTCATGTGCCTTTGTGTCCTCTGAGAGAAATGGGCGGGGCTGGTGTATGGCCAGGGCAGGCAGTGAAGAGGTGTCCTCTTGAGCCAGAGTCAGTGTGGATATATAAAGAGTGCAGATGCCGAGACTTCACAGATGGAGCTTGTCCTGTGAAACAGTGGGCAGTGAGCACTGATGCTACCTTTGTATTCTCAGATTGTTCATTCAGCTCTCCCTGCTCCATCTACAGCTCTCTTGCCCAGAGGTTAGCT
The DNA here is from genome assembly GCF_011762505.2 of Arvicanthis niloticus. Taxonomy (NCBI): domain Eukaryota; kingdom Metazoa; phylum Chordata; class Mammalia; order Rodentia; family Muridae; genus Arvicanthis; species Arvicanthis niloticus. The sequence goes on from NC_047675.1 coordinate 13,563,918, forward strand.
CCAATGACTGCCTTGTCCTTCCCATCACTGAGGGTCATAGTTCTGTACTGTACCTACATGAGTGTTTGAGCAATGTATTACTCTCTCCTGACACTATTCAGATTTATAAAAAAAGAAATGAAACTTTACTGGTAGAACTGTAATCTCTGGGTCATGTTTGGCCATACAAATTTGAGCACGTCAACTAGATACTTTCATTGCAGTCATGGCTAACTTCTTATTAATCCATATAAACAACAATATCACATAGCAGTCATAAAGCATATACACAGTGTCCTGAAATATAAATATTCTATATGTGTCCCTTCTTGTCATGTGTCTGTCTCTCCATCTCCACTGATAGTAACATGGTCTCCCATTTATTAATAAGTAAAATCAAGAGGAGAGTGATTTGTCTAAGTCTCAAATGGTGATGTGTTAATATTCATACACACTATAGAGTCTGTTACTCAGTTATTTGCTTATTGGAACATATGATCATTAAATCCTGCTATATCCAGAAACTGACTTGTGTGCCCTCTCTGCCTTCAAGGCTTCTCAGATCAACAGGCTGTAATGTCATCTTATTTACTGAATTAGTGATCATCGTAGATCAACAGGTCTGTAATGCCATCCTATTTACTGCATCAGTGCTATCATATCTTTCTCCGTTCCATGTTCCATGTTCCCTCTGTGCTTTGTTATTAGTTGAGTCCTATGGTCATTGAAACTCTTTTCATCCCAGTTCTTTATGCCAATTGATGTTTCAGGACTGTGGTTGTCTGGCTGGTCAAACCATCCTGCTGGGTATACTGCTCAAAAGAGAGGGTCCTAACTTCATCACAATGGAAGGTAAAAGTCAATGAGCAGAGACATATCTCTAAAAGGACCTCTGTAATGTCAATATCTATCAGACATACAAAACAATGCCCACTGTTCTGCGTTATTTCCTCTCCCATTAAGTCTCCCACCCTCTCGCATGGAATGTGACCTTGAACGTCTGAACACTCCATAGTTGGTGTTGACATTTCTGTTTCCTGCTTTATTTCCTGTAATTTCTCAAGAATAGTATTGAATAATTATATTTATTAACATTGGCGTCTTCATGGTTTGTAGTAGTCATTTGGAACAGACCATTACTCTGAAAGTGATCTATAAAAATAAGTGTGTCTAAGTGTGTCTGTGTCCACGCTGCCCTGCGGAGGAGGCCCAGTGAGCCCTGAAATCCCCATTTGTCTGTGGTCATTGCTGTGGTGGAATCCTTAGTTCTACGTCATGATCTGTTTCTGGCATTTTATAGTACAGAACAATATAGGATATGTTTCCAGTCGTCAGCCTTTTTGGCTTATCTCGGAACCCTGTCCATGTACATGCCTTTGGTTAAGGTGGAGATGCACTCACCACGCGTGTTCCAGTAGTGCTTACTCAGAGCAGAAATGCCCTGCACTGAGCTGCGTCACCACTCCCGCTATGCTCTTTGTTTTGAGATGGCCTTACTAAGTTGCCCACACTATCCTCTGACCCACTCTGTGGCCCAGGCAAGCCTGGCACTTGCAGTGGTAGCCTGGAATACAGCATGCACCACCAGGCACAGCTTTTGCAGGCACCTATGGAACCAGGATATAATTTAATTTAAATTAAGACTAAAAATAAGTGAGAGGGAAAAAAATTAAAGATCTTTTTCCTTATTCTTACCAGCTTTTGTTGCTCAATTATGTCACATTGTTTCTTACTGGCAAAGTCAGTCAAGAGTGCAGAGCACGTGCAAGTCATGGCCAAAGTGTGACTGCCCGGGCTGTGCTGACAGAATGTGGGAATGACCGTAGCCTCGCCCACTTATCAGAGCCGTAGGAACTTCCTCCTAAAAAGTAGGCTTTTACTCAGTTGACTAATAATGTGTTCTGTTTCCTGCCAAAAAGTAAGATAATATTTATATTTGCTTAAAAGTTCAGAATCCATATCAATTAAAAATAGAATTTTGAAAACTGTATCATGTAGTAAAGGTGATGGGAACGCACGCTTATTCGGGTTACAAATTTAAACTGGTCAGTTCAAAACAAGAGCGTTTGCTTTTTTAAAAAGGGAAATAAATGTACATTTAATTAAAAGCTTTCTTCAATGAAGACTTTTTCTATTCTTTGTCTAGGAGCTGTGTCTGATCACATTGAGAGAGTGTATAGAAGAGCTGGAAGCAAAAAGCTTTGGTTTGTATTAGTTTCCTTGTTGTTATGTTATCATTTTTGTATTGTTATATTCAGTAGCTTAAAGATAACATTTGATTCTTACAGATGTTACTCATCAAAATTTTGATGTTTAGACTCTAAAGTTATGGCACCCTGAATTCATACTTTTGAAGAGTATTCCCATGTCACAGGAGACTAAAGAAAAATAACTGGGAATAAAAACCTCCCCAGGGATTGAGCCTAGAAGCCCTTGCTGGGAAGACAGGATCATGATTCTGCTCTAATGCCTTATCCCAAGGAGGATGGCGCTTTTAAGTTTCATCTTGTTTAGAAAACCTTTATAAGGCCCTAAAAGACAATTTGATTGTAAGCAAAATTAATGAAAGGCAATTATCTCATCACTTAAGTTGAGGGAGTAAAGCTGTTTCCAGTCACAGTGAGGAGAGTGCACCTAAATATGTAGCTCTGCATTTTGATGCAATTAAGTCTCAAGTCATTTCTCATGAAACCAAATCTCAGTAAACCTCGTGTTTCTATTCTCTGACAAAAGGGACTGGGCACATTTTCTAAAGAGTGCTTCATCTCTACTTTATGGCAAATACACTATTGTGCCTAGAGAAACAATAAGCATCCAGTTTAGATATCTCAAATTTCCACTGTAAGTTCTCAGTACAGTAATATGGGCAGTCAGTAGATATTTTTATAGATAGTGTGTTTCGCTGTACCTATAGTATTGTTTGGACTAAGCAAAACCAACTCTTGCTTCTGCATAATACTTGCGTCTTTAATAAACCACTAAGTAGCAAACATTTAGAAATGCTGACTGTTATATTTAAACAAACAGAATCCTGGAAGCTTTATTTATTCTATTCTCCCTTTTATGGCTTTCCACTGCCCCCAGGCTGGCTGTGCGGTACGGGGCTGCATTTACCCAGAAATTTTCCTCCTCTATAGCCCCGCACATTACCACCTTTCTGGTACATGGGAAACAGGTAACATGCACAGAATTTGGGAAACTCAAGTTGCTTGATATGTGTGGGTTTATCTGCGTTCCAAGGGTTATATGCGTCTTTTGGTGTTCAAGTATTATATAAAAGTGTCTCTCTAGAAATGGGAAGTATTTGTTTCACTAACTTGGTCAGCTATTGACTTGATTGTCTACTAGTCCTTTCATGTTGTAATTAAGAAATATGTGCTTGTTACAGGCCAAATTTTGTGGTTATGCTGCAATTTAAAAAATGGTACTTTCAAACCTGCATTTTGATTTTATTCTCTCTAAATGTTCACATAAATTTGTACTTTTGAGGGGAAATGTCTTATATATTGCATGTGGTGTAATTTGGGGGTTATAAATCTGTTCTCTCTACATTCTAAGACTTTTCAGAAATGTAAAAATAAAAGTGTGAAATCCTTCCCCCAACATTCTGTCTTTATCAAGAAAGAAAGTAAGAGTAATTCATTTCTGAAATTCAGTAGAGTCCCCTAATCCAGGCATCCAATTATCTAGGTAACAAAAGAAACATAACTCAAGTCTTCAAAGAGATGGCCCAGCAGTTCAGAGCACATACTGCTCCTACAGAGGACCCAGGATCGGTTCCTCAAATCTAGAAGCTAACAACCGCTGGTAACTCTGGCTGTAGTCTGCACAGGCACCTGCACTCACGTGCATATACATACACACAGTCACACATACACACACTCACCTACACACAGTCACTCACACACATAGTTAAAAAGTAATATTGTAGAGAGAAACATAGTATAAATTGGTATGGGAGTCAGTCATCAGTCCAGGCACATGGTGCTTTTTATGCATTTTTTGATATGAAGCAGAATACCCTCATAATTCCTTCCTCTCCCATCCCAATTAAAAGAATAGTTAGGGACTCTAGCTTTTTCTTTCCCTTACTTTTTTTTGAAATTGATCTTGGCATCAGTGATGCTCTTTGCCACAGCTTGGTGGCTGAGGTGAGTGTGAGACACGGCCTTCCCTAATGACAGATGGTCTTCTTTCAAGGGTCAGGTCTAAAGACAGTTTACTGCTTCTTCTCTGTCATGTGAGGACCCAACTGTATACGCTTTAAGGTTCCCCAGTCAAGGGCACCATTTATTCACCTTCTTTTCTGTTTGTGAAGATCTGGCCTGCTTTCTTCTTTGCCCTCAGGTCGGTTGTACGCCGTGCAGCAAGTCTTTTAAATAAAGTAGTGGACAGCCTGGCCCCATCCATTACTAATGTTTTAGTTCAGGGCAAACAGGTAAGTATCTGCTTTTCACACTCACAGACACAACAGTTTCCAGTTAGAATACTTACATCTGGCATATACCGGTGTCATAGACTGCTCAAAAAGAGATTACCAGTGAGTGGTTTGGGAGATTCTGCAAAAGTCTCCTTTCTCTAGCAAAAAAGATAGAGTGCACAGTTTGAGAGCTGCAGAGCACTTAGTGGGCCATCTCACTTTTGTCCTACACCTTGGGGCTATAATTTCAGCCCCCAAGTTTGCTTGAATTCAGTGCAGATTCTAGTGTAGAAAATGTACCTTCTGGGGCAAGCTAGACAGGTTTGTGATGGACAGAGCAAAGCTAGGTGCAGAGCAGAGAATGCATTGTGCTTCCACTCCACCTGATATCTCCCTTCACACTCCTAAGAAACTCATCAATGTTCAAGAAAGGCAGAATCGACATGCCTGCCCTGCTCCTCCATCCCTCACCCTCCCAGAGCTGCTTTCTACCCACCAGGGTCAATCTGTCACTTCTGCTCACAGGGCCATCGACAGTTAGCTCTTGCTCCCTTCTCTCTCTGTCTCTCTCTGTCTCTCTTTCTTTCTCTCCCTCCCTTTCTCTCCCTTCCTCTCTCTCTCTCTCTCTCTCTCTCTCTCTTTCTCTCTCCCTCCCTCCCTCCCTCTTTCCCTACCTCCCTCTCTCCCTCTCTCTTCCTCTCTCCTTCTTCCCTCCCTCTTGTCTCTCTCTCCCTCTCTCTTCCTCTCTCCTTCTTCCCTCCCTCTTGTCTCTCTCTCCCCTGTTCTCCTTCCCTCCCTTTCTCCCTCCTTTCTTCTCTCCCTTATTCCCTCCCTTCCCCCTCCATCTTCTCCTCTCTCCTCTCTCTCCAGTCCTGTGTCTCCTTCTACAGTCCTTGATGGTAAATGGGTTGGGTTGAGCTGTGCATGTGGTGTTGGCTGCTGCTGTTCATTTTCTGTAATCTCTAATCATGTGGCTGATTTATTGTTTGATTAGAATGAAAAATCTATTTGCTTTCTGTCTTTCCTTTGGAAATGTCTGTGTTTATCATGTGTTCCTGATAGCTAATCCAAGAATACAGTAAGCTTTAATAATGATGATGTTTTTTAACCTTTCTCAATACCACCAACTAATTGCTAATATTTCAGGGATCTTAATTAAGATTAAAATAATTTCATTCAGATGCCCAGCTTTAGGGATGTTAGAATAATGTTATTTACCTTCTCCTATGATGTTGTTTAAAAATAATTATACCAATAAGAAATTACTGAGAAAAAATTACTTTCCATATATTTCTCCATGTTCCATATTAGGAGGTAAAATTTAAACCACTGTCAATGGTTTGGTAAATCAAGGAACAGGAAGCTGATTACCCAGTACCTTTTATTACCAGAATCTTTATCTGTAGCCAGAGTCTTTCATAGCCGTTACAGCTGTAAATGTTAGCCAGGCTTTGGGAAACATGTTTCTCCTTGGTTTTAGTCCCCAAAGCACTGAAGTATAGCTGATTCCACTACCTATGGTCATAGGTGTTAGAGCTTGAGGGTTACTGGCCTGGCACTAGACATGTGGGCTTGGATTTGTCTTATCCATTCTGAACCCTGCTTCCACATTCCATGAGCCTCAGAGCCTGCCCTCCAGCTATAGCTGGACTGTTGTCCATCAGGCCAGTATTTCCCAGGGAAATATTTCCTTACTGCAAAGGATGAGGAAGCCAGATGTCAACAGCTCAGCCTAATGACCAGAGGTGGGCAGTTTCTTCATCAACTAGTTTTTATCCCTTCAAGGACCAAGAAATGGAAATAGACCAAAGTATGTGTTTGTTCATTCAGAAGGTCTGCTCTAGCCTGAAGTGCTGGTTTCCTCAGACTTGTGAATTGTCTCAAGCTTTCTTGAATAAAAGTAGTTTAGTTGCTATTAGCTCTAGGAGCTAATTATGTACCTTCTGTTTTCTTTACATGGTGACATTTTAATCAAAATAATCATGCTCATATTTACTAGTTGGTATCATTAGTGTATAATAATGCAGTAGTTATTAGAAGCTAACACACACACACACACCAAAGCCCAGGTTGGCCAAGGCTTCTCTAATCCTCCTGCCTCAGCTTCCAAGACAATTGAACTGGTTTTAGATGTTTGCTGCTATACCAAGTCAGTTCTTACTCTGAGCCCGTTACAACACAGGAATGGCTGTTTTGAGTCCTTATCCCTCATCTCTGAAAAAGCACGTCTTTGAGGTGCTGGTTTTCCTGCCTTGAACAGTTACGAGCTGTGTGCAGAAGAGACAAGAAGTGTTGAGGAGGAGGAAGCAAGAGCAGCAGACACTGAGAAGTAGCTGCCCCAGCAGGGAGGAGAGATTCAGCACTCTCTTGCCAGCTCTGTCAGCACTTCCTGCTTTGAGTCTTCTGTATCATTCCTGTCTGAGCTCTTTCCTTTCACAGGCTTTTGGGCAGCCAGCCGACCCATTCATTCCATAGCCCCATAGCTGAGCCCTCTAGCACCATGGGTCACCAGCCTCCATGTATACCTAACAGGATCAAGATAAGTGAGGGCCACACAGGAACTACACGGCCTTCCTCCTGACTTTGGAAAGGTTGCAATGTTATTAAAGAGCGGAAGGATCTACTTGAGAAACTGTAAAAATAGATCTCCTAAATGCTGAACCGTGTAGTAAAATACAATCATTGGATGCATTCTGGTTCCTCTAAGGACTTTCTAGCACTACCCCCCCCCCAAATTAATAGTTATTTATGTCTACTTACCTTCACTTCCCTGGGACCCTCAGTAGACTCTAAACCATCATGGACCCCAATGGGAGTCATACTTGAAAGCCATTTTAATAAGTATCAGGAACAGCTACTCTGCCTAACTCCCTGGCTCACATAGAGCAATCTCAGCCTGCCAATCATCCTGAGCCTTGATTTTTTTTTTTTTTTTTTTTTTTTTTTAGCCAGAAATTTTTTTAACAGTAAAATTCTGGCACTTGTAGGTAACTCTGGGTGCCTTTGGGCATGAAGAAGAGGTCATCTCTAATCCACTGTCTCCAAGAGTGATTAAGAACATCATTTATTATAAATGCAATACCCACGATGAGAGGGAGGCGGTCATTCAGCAAGAACTGGTCATCCATATCGGCTGGATCATCTCCAACAGTCCTGAGTTGTTCAGTGGCATGCTGAAAATACGAATTGGGTAAGTGCTTTGATATGCATAGGGATGTGTTCACGTGGTCCTCAGCAAATACCGACTCTGTCTCTGTGTTGGAAGGTGTGCCCCTTTCTTCCCTGCTGTGGAAGCACCATCTGCTGGTATGAAGAAATGAATGCCAGTGGCCAAAAAGCATCCACACCTGTATTTACTTCCCAAGCCATCAGGTTTTAGTCATAGTAGTGAAGTCAAAATTCTTAAAAATAAAATGGATGAACCGGGTCAAAAAAAAATGGTTTTTTTTTTTTTTTGTTTTTTTTTTGTTGTTGTTGTTGTTTTTAGCAAAACTGTTGTCAGTAGACACAATTCAATTAGAAATGGACATTTTAAGAATATTCTACATCTGTTTTGTACCAAAATCTAGTATTGAATTGTTACTGTTCTAGGGTTGAGTGAGAAATTGAAAGTAAGCCACTGGTGGTCCAAACATCCCTAACCAAAGCTTTCATAGAGAAGGATGAGAAGGGTGGCAAGCTCTGTAGCCCTGGGTCGGTTCTGGGCCTCTCCTGCCTTGTTCTACAGCAGCCTCAGTGCTCCAAGTGAGAAGGAAATACTTCAAAGGCTAAGGCAACCCATAAAGCATATTAGAGGTGGATTATAAATATGCCCTAATCCAAAACACTCTGATTGCATCTGAGCATATAGAGTAATAAACTGGTGGGAAGAACATATAGTTACTATTTGTTGACTGCAGTTTGTGGGTATGTAAGTGTAAGTACAGTTTCTGCTCTACTTGTCCCTGGATGGTTGATTTTTTAAAATCTTTACAATTTTTCATATCAATTTCTCCTGGATTTAAGCTTTTTTTTTTCCCTTTAGAGAGTAAATGTGTATGTAACTGGAAACTTCCAGGTGAGAGGGCACTGCAGAAGCCGTGCTCAGAGACCTAGTGCAGGTGTGGTAACAGAAGGCATTGCTGACACTGTGTTACATTACAGCACAAGTGTGGAAGTCAGAGGACAACTGTGGGAGTTAGGTTCCCCATGCTGCTATGTGGATCTCAGGGACTGAGCTGAGGCTGTCAGGCATGGCGACAAATGCCTTTATTAATATATGTTCCTTTGGATCATTTGTTGCTTTCCAACTTTTTAATTTTTATTTCAGATGCTAATATGATAATAGCTACTTGTACATACTGTCTGTAGCACCATGAGTGCACACTGTATGCAAGGAATATACACTGTAATCTGTGAGTGCACACTGTAAGCTGTGAGTGCACACTGTAAGCCATGAGTGTGCACTATAAGCCATGAGTGTGCACTGTAAGCCATGAGTGTGCACTATAAGCCATGAGTGTGCACTGTAAGCCATGAGTGTGCACCATAAGCCGTGAATATGCACTGTAAGCTGTGTGTCCTATAAGCCATAAGTACACACTGTAAGCTGTGAGTGCGCACTGTAAGCTGTGAATGTGCACTGTGAGCCATGAGTGTGCACTGTAAGCTGTGTGTCCTATAAGCTGTAAGTACACACTGTAAGCTGTGAGTGCGCACTGTAAGCCAGGAGTGCACATTGTAAGCCATGAGTATGCACCGTAATGAGTACACACTGTAAGCCATGAGTGTGCACTGTAAGCCAGGAGTGCACACTGTAAGCCGTGAGTGTGCACTGTAAGCCATGAGTGTGTACTGTGAGGAGTGCACACTGTAAGCTGTGAGTGCACACTGTAAGCCATAATGTGCACTGTAAGCTGTGAGTGCTGCCCACTGTAAGCCGTGAGTGTGCACTGTAAGCCGTGAGTGTGCACTGTAAGCCGTGAGTGCGCACTGTAAGCTGTGAGTGCACACTGTAAGCCGTGAGTGTGCACTGTAAGCCGTGAGTGTGCACTGTAAGCCGTGAGTGTGCACTGTAAGCCGTGAGTGTGCACTGTAAGCTGTGAGTGCGCACTGTAAGCCATAATGTGCACTGTAAGCTGTGAGTGCTGCCCACTGTAAGCCGTGAGTGCACACTGTAAGCCATAATGTGCACTGTAAGCTGTGAGTGCACACTGTAAGCCGTGAGTGTGCACTGTAAGCCGTGAGTGTGCACTGTAAGCTGTGAGTGCACACTGTAAGCCGTGAGTGTGCACTGTAAGCCGTGAGTGTGCACTGTAAGCCGTGAGTGTGCACTGTAAGCTGTGAGTGTGCACTGTAAGCCGTGAGTGTGCACTGTAAGCTATCAGGTATTTGCCTGTGATTATATTACTGGCTGGGACCTGTAGCTCACCCCTGCTACCCAGAATCATGAGAAAGTTTGATTTGGTACATCACTAGTCCAGACAACAATCAAAATTCAAAATTTGAAGTGTGTTTGCCACATGTTTATCATGTTAATTTCACATCACCATGAAGCTATAAATTAAGAATGTCCAAGGTTATACAGAAACATAAAAATTAGATTTTATACCTTTACTTAACATGTGACAAGAAATGGTATGATTTGAAACTAGTTCTAAGTCCGTTCTATACTCCAAGAGATAGAGTAAGGTGCTTTGAAAAGTTGAAGATCTTAGAGCAAGCTTTTCATTTCTTGTAATGCTGGAAATTACTTCTGACATGGAGAGTTTCATCATGTTAACCACACATTAAGAAGCTGTAAAGTGTAAATCTTTCTACTTGTTGATAGATCAGTCTGGCTTCGTCAAGGTATAAGAAGAGCTTAATGACTTACTTGATTATACTTTCAAGGTCACTATTTGCAGTTTAAAGCAATAATTTTCAGGAAACCACACTTGGTCTTTTTCTCTTTGTATACCTAGGGTAGATGCCCAAATTCCTGATTAGTGGATACGCACTGGGCCCATGGGGCCATTTAGTAAGTCAGCAGGGGAAAGGATGGGGTGTAAATGAGTAGAGTTGCTATTCGTCTCTCCTAAGGAGCCCCTTCACTGTAAACCATGAGTGCACTGTGTATGAGCTATGTGAATGCACTGTGTAAGCTAGTGGTTTACATCCCCTGCAGTTAGGCTGTCCCTACCATCTGCTTCACCTCTCTAGACAGCAACTCAGTGTCATACAGGAAGACTTGAACCTGACTCTTAGGTCTGCAGTCATGTCATGAGACTGTTTTGGACATGTATGGTACTCTTCCTTGTTCTTAGAGAACAGAACAGTGCATACTAGCGATTGCCACCTTCTGAGCCCCTTGAATAGATAAGCAGTCCTTTGAAAACCTCCAGCTTACAGACAAGCCAGCAGAAAGTAGTGAAATTAATATGCCCATGGTCAGAGAATCAAGATTCAGGATTGCAAGCTAGTATAGATTCCTCAGAGTCACTGCTTTGGTCTGCGCACTCTGGAAGAGGAATTTGAGTATAGGTTGCAGCACCATGACTAATGTTTGATATGTGAGGTACTCTCCTTGTGACATTTAGAAAACAGGTTCCTCTGGGAAATTCCTTTTAGGTACCACAAATCTCAAGAATCCAAAGGCAAAAAATCCCAAACACCTCTACCTCAAACACATTGTACACACAGGTCCTGTCCATCTAGCTTTGAAGAAGCCTTATGCTCTTGATGGAGACACATCCTAGAAGAGCCATCCATTCTCAGCCTAGACTGGTCCTCCTTTTGAGTCCACCTGAATGACCCCCAAAGTATTACATACAGAAACTCAGAATCCCAAAATGGTTATCTGCTTTATTTGGCATGATTTCACCTCCTGTTTCTTAATTGAATCTTATGAAACATATATCAAATCCTGACTCCTCCCCCAAGCCTGTAACCACAGTGGTTGTTCATGACATTCCTACAGAGGTTTCAGAATGCTATTTCTGTAGTAGACAGGTACAGGCATCAAGTAGTATTCAGTGTGTGGACCTTGTGAAACCCCCTCTGAAGAGGAAAAGCTATAGATAAGGCACAACACAGCTCTTAACTTCAAACAAGTAAGAGTTTATTCTAAGCCAAAATAAATGTGACTGTGATCCAGGAACATGGGTTCAGGTTGCCCAGAGCAGTACCACGGAAGGAAGTATATTAGCTTTCTTTAGAACAAAACAAAATCATAAGTCAATATAGTTGCAAATACAGCCAAGAAGGACCCCTCTTCCAGGGTGCATGTCTCCAGTGAGACAAGGCTCTTCCCTTCTAGGCCTAGAGGGCAGGCACAAGGTAGACAGGTGACAACAAGGATTACTGTAGGTATCAGGTGGCAGCTGATGATACTCTTAGTTCCTGGATTGGAGGAAGCTATTGGCTGCCAAGAATGGATGTCTAGACTGAGTGTGGTGGTGCTTGCCTTTAATCGCGGCATGCAGGAGGCAAAGGCAGGAAGATCTTTGTGAGTTCCAGGCCAGCCAGAGCTGCACAGTGAGGCCCTGTTCTCAAAGCAAAAACAACAAAAAGAATGGGTGCTAAAGAAGGCTATTAAGTCAGGGACAGCTGTGGACAGTGAATAAATAACCCAGGATCCTGTGGCTCTGGGTCTTCAGAGTCTAACTGTCTAACTGCCACACCAGAAGTTCTACTCCATCAGTCTGGTGGACTCTTCAGCAGAGTTGTGACTTTACCTCCCTGTGACTCCAGTTACACAGTTTTAGCTCTTTTTACATATTCTTATTACATTTACCTCATGCTTAGTGATTTTTTGCTAAGGTCCTTTAGGTGATCCCCCTTCCCCATGTATGCACACCTTTATTAATGGTTGGCTTCGGCAGGAGCAAACATGTACTCAGAATGTTTCTCTGTAAAGAGTTGCCTTGAATTAGTCCCTGGAACATTTTTAATTATTCAATACAGTTCTTAAAGGCCAAATTTTTTATAAATTGTTGAACATATAGCTGCTTATATTTATTGTTGTTTTGTTTTGTTTTTTAAGTTGGGAGATTTAGAGAACGCACTTGTTTGTTTGCTTGCTTCTTTAGATGATGGCCACATGCCAGGTGGGTATTCTTATCTGGATTTTTTAAAATTATTTTCTTTTAGTGCTAGTCAAGATTAAACATTAACTGGTCAGATTTTTATGGCATATTCTTCTTGAAATGCCAGCATTCACTAGGCTAGGCTGAATGCAGGTGCTTAAATCATGGTGCATCTCAATTCTCACCTGCTGCCTACATTTTATCTGTGCTTTAACCTTCCTGAGTCTTTTTCAGGGTTTCTTGATTTGCATCACACATTGCTCCTGCTGCTGCCTAAAGCAACAGCACACTGTCTTCTCTTCTCTCCAAGGCTAATCCTGCCAGTGCAGTGTCTTCAACTTCACTGTGAAGAGTCAGCCCGCTACACGAATGCTATCCTAGCCTTATAATGATTTGATTTGCTGTCTCATTATTGATCTGTGTGCCAGCTTTCATGTTGAAATAGATCAAGTTCCTGACAGGCCATTACTGTAAAGACCTGCAATCAACTGCTGTCTTCTGTAGGCCTGTCAGTCAGGCTTTAATAGGAGTAAACCCTTGGGAAGGTGTGCTTTCAGACCTTCCTCTGCTCTGCCTTTAATGTTGCTTTGGCCTTATGTGAGCAACTATGACCCAGATGAATCCTGTCTTCTGATGCCCAAGATGGCCTCTATAGATTTATTGTATTTAGATGTATGTATGTATTATGTATGTATATAGATATGTATATAAACATAGGTATGTATATTTAGTACTCAGAGAAGGTCACTGGTGTTAGAGGTACAGACTTTAGCATTGCTGGGGCAATACAGAAGGGTTGGTGATTATAGCCCCAAGTTTATTAGCATCATCTTGTCACTCTCCAGAATCATTGTTTTGAAGAGGCTTTGATGGGAGATGAGGAAGTGAAGTGTCCTTATCAGTCTTACCTCTATTCTGTTGATTAGGTCTGTGAGAAAGGCGGGGAGGCACAGTGCTCCAGTTTCATAACTCCAAGTTCAGTTGTCTCATCAAACTGACACTTTCTGTGTTAATGTTAATCAGATGAAAAGTTCTCCCTTGTAGGTTTTCCACTTCCTGTTATATGGTATCTTAGACATCTTGGGCTGCCATAGTAAAATCTCATAGGTAAATAATCAAACTTTATTTTCTCGACGTCTGCTAGGTCAAGGTCCTGGTATCAGCTGATTTGGCTCTGGTGAAGTCTTCCCTTCGGATAGCTGCTCTCTCACTAAGGTTACTGTGACCTCAGCTTACCCTAGTACTTTCCAAAGGCCCTGCTTCAAGATACTCTCCCATGGGGCCAGGGCTTCAAGATAGGAATTTGGAAAGTGTAGTGTTACAGCTTAGTGAACAGCTGATTATATGGACAATCATTTATTAAGTTTCTTAACTACAAATACCAGTTTTTATTCTCTTGAAATAATATGGAAATAATTGTTAATTTTTTTTTACCATGATTAGGACTATTATTTATGGCTGTGTTCTCATCAAGTGTCAGCTGTATGTCTTGAGTGGTGTCAGTTACCTGTAATCTTTTCTCTGTCCCTTCTTGATGAGGGCTTGCTAGTAAATAAAATGCTAACATATAGCCTGGTGTTCTTGCTAACCTCACTTCAGGCGTTCTCAGAAGGGGGATGTGTTATCTGACTGTTCTGGGGTGCTCCTCCAGCTGTCCCGAGGGAGGACATTGCTGTTATCTGACTGTTCTGGGGTGCTCCTCCAGCTGTCCTGAGGGAGGACATTGCTGTTATCTGACTGTTCTGGGGTGCTCCTCCAGCTGTCCCGAGTGAGGACATTGCTGTTATCTGACTGTTCTGGGGTGCTCCTCCAGCTGTCCCGAGGGAGGACATTGCTGTTATCTGACTGTTCTGGGGTGCTCCTCCAGCTGTCCCGAGGGAGGACATTGCTGTTATCTGACTGTTCTGGGGTGCTCCTCCAGCTGTCCCAGGGGAGGACATTGCTGTTATCTGACTGTTCTGGGGTGCTCCTCCAGCTGTCCTGAGGGAGGACATTGCTGTTATCTGACTGTTCTGGGGTGCTCCTCCAGCTGTCCCGAGGGAGGACATTGCTGTTATCTGACTGTTCTGGGGTGCTCCTCCAGCTGTCCCGAGGGAGGACATTGCTGTTATCTGACTGTTCTGGGGTGCTCCTCCAGCTGTCCCGAGGGAGGACATTGCTGTTATCTGACTGTTCTGGGGTGCTCCTCCAGCTGTCCCGAGGGAGGACATTGCTGTTATCTGACTGTTCTGGGGTGCTCCTCCAGCTGTCCCGAGGGAGGACATTGCTGTTATCTGACTGTTCTGGGGTGCTCCTCCAGCTGTCCCGAGTGAGGACATTGCTGTTATCTGACTGTTCTGGGGTGCTCCTCCAGCTGTCCCGAGGGAGGACATTGCTGTTATCTGACTGTTCTGGGGTGCTCCTCCAGCTGTCCCGAGGGAGGACATTGCTGTTATCTGACTGTTCTGGGGTGCTCCTCCAGCTGTCCCAGGGGAGGACATTGCTGTTATCTGACTGTTCTGGGGTGCTCCTCCAGCTGTCCCGAGGGAGGACATTGCTGTTATCTGACTGTTCTGGGGTGCTCCTCCAGCTGTCCCGAGGGAGGACATTGCTGTTATCTGACTGTTCTGGGGTGCTCCTCCAGCTGTCCCGAGGGAGGACATTGCTGTTATCTGACTGTTCTGGGGTGCTCCTCCAGCTGTCCTGAGGGAGGACATTGCTGTTATCTGACTGTTCTGGGGTGTTCCTCCAGCTGTCCTGAGGGAGGACATTGCTGTTATCTGACTGTTCTGGGGTGCTCCTCCAGCTGTCCTGAGGGAGGACATTGCTGTTATCTGACTGTTCTGGGGTGCTCCTCCAGCTGTCCTGAGGGAGGACATTGCTGTTATCTGACTGTTCTGGGGTGCTCCTCCAGCTGTCCCAGGGGAGGACATTGCTGTTATCTGACTGTTCTGGGGTGCTCCTCCAGCTGTCCTGAGGGAGGACATTGCTGTTATCTGACTGTTCTGGGGTGCTCCTCCAGCTGTCCTGAGGGAGGACATTGCTGTTATCTGACTGTTCTGGGGTGCTCCTCCAGCTGTCCCGAGGGAGGACATTGCTGTTATCTGACTGTTCTGGGGTGCTCCTCCAGCTGTCCTGAGGGAGGACATTGCTGTTATCTGACTGTTCTGGGGTGCTCCTCCAGCTGTCCCGAGGGAGGACATTGCTGTTATCTGACTGTTCTGGGGTGCTCCTCCAGCTGTCCTGAGGGAGGACATTGATGTTATCTGACTGTTCTGGGGTGCTCCTCCAGCTGTCCTGAGGGAGGACATTGCAGTTCTCCAGCCACATCCTGAAGCTCTCTGCATGTTGATCAATTATCCATGTGTATCTGCCACTTTCTCTGAGAACAGCACCAATCTATGGGCACAACATAAGTGTTTAAAAGAGGGTTTGATAACATGTCCCGTGTTATTTTGGAAGCCTCCAGGGCATCCAGACCAACCACTTGTAAAGAGGAAAGCCACATCCAGCACATTGGTTTTCATCTAGTAGCCTGTGGCTTCTGGGAAGAGCAGTACCTACCCATGCAGGGTGCTTCTATTTAAAAATTTTAAACTCTATTCTTTTAATCAGCTTACTTCTAAAATAATAGGCTTACATAAGGACATGTTTCATATCTGCTTAGTTTTGATTAACCCTTCCTTTCAGCCTTCCCTCTCCCCTCTTCCCTCTTCCCTCTCCCCAGACCCTCTCTCCCCATTCCACAACTACTTCCATATTCTGTGTGTATGTATGTTCCCCTCCCTTAAGGCTTCCTCTCTAGTAAACCCTTTTAGCTTCCTGGCCTCTACACATACTTGAATTAATCATGCTAGTCTTGGAGTTCAAAGGTAGGGTCTGCAGGTGAGAATGATCATGTTACATTTGTCTCTGGGCCCAAAAGTCACAGCCTAGACAGGAAATCATCAAAGGGAACTCTAAAAGATTGTGATTAGAATGCTAAAGTGTAGCTCTACACAGATGGCTTCTGGCTGGGGTGCAGGTGGGGACAGACCATACTCCAGTGAGTATACAGACAACAAAAATTAGACTTATGAGGTGGTGGTCTTCCTCTTCCCCCTCCTCTTCCTCCTCCTCTTCCCCCTCCTCTTCCTCTTCCCCCTCCTCTTCCTTCTTCTTTTGGGCTGGAGGTCACCAGGTTGAGGGAATGAACCTGGGAGAACTAGGAAATGAGTGAAGGATATAAAATTCCCAAATAATCAATTAAAAAAATCTATGTTGGAAAGAAAATGAAAATAAAAAAAGAAGAAACATTCTGATTTTGTTGTCACTGTTCATTTAGTTGATAGTTTGGGTTTTGGTTTGGTTTAAGACATGGTCTTACCATGTAGCCCAAACTTCCCTCAGTCAGGATCTTCCTGCCTCCACCTTCTAAGCACCAGAAGTACTGTTGTTTGCTGCTGCTCCGCTAGCACAGTGCCATTATCATAATAACAAGTGAACACCACCCAATATTTACTATCTAGCCCCCAAGTGACTTCTGGCTTCCACACATATTCGTACATCTCTGCAGTCCCGTAGTCTGAAAGAGATCCTTCCTTCCACTCCATGTTTCTTTTCATTCCATTGGCTTTCTAAGTGTCCAGAGTACAGATTTTCCACTGCATGGCTCAATAATGGGCCATTACTCTAAGCTACCACACATATAAAATGTAGCATTAAAACGAGAGGGAAATAAAGTAGAATTGCAAGTAACTTTAAGTTAAACCTATGTAGACTATAAGATAAAAATCAAGATTTTTATTTAAAGAAAAGGTCCATTGAGTACATTTTTTTTAAACCAACGTGTTTGTAACAACTAATTTTATAAGGAATTCTAACATCAAAGCATCCAAAAATAACTGTGTTCTTGTGACTGCTGTTTTGTGTACCATTTTGGCAAATACAGTCTCCAGCACAGGAGGTGTACATGTCAAGAAATTCTACTGTTGCCAGAAACATAAGCGTATTTCAGGTTTCAGCTGATTTAAAGAAATATCTCACAGCTTGGGGACCATCAAGGAAGAGGGGGAAGAAAGAGAGCAGCAGCTGAAGGGCAGGCGGCTGTGAAAACCCCTCTTGTGGGTGTGACAGGGATCTCAGTGCAGCTATGCTCAAGCCCTGGACAGGATTAGGGGATCAGTTGGCATCGCAATGAGCAGCACTTACCATATTAGGTTCCAGGGAAAAACTGGAATGGACGTGAGTGGGGTGAGACTGTTGCTAGGGATACCTGGGGACAGTTGGGGTGGATACAAACAAACCTTGTAACAGTTTTTAATGTATTGTTAACATCCTGTCCTTGTGTTAGTGGGTAACTTACTGTAACAAAATATTTGATAGAATCAACTTGCGAAGACAAAAAAATTGTTTTAGTGTTGGAGATTTTTGTCCATGGTCAGTTGACTCCATTGCTGCTGGGCCTAAGGCGAGCAGCACAGCATAGCACCATCACCTGGCAGAGCAAACTTCTGGAGAGAGAGGTGGGGGGAGGGAGAGAGAGAGAGAGACAGAAAAAAAAGGGGAAGGTCCCATCACAGACATCGCCCTATGACCAGAAAGCCCACTCTAAGGCCCTCCTCTTAAAAGCTTCAACCATCTCTTAGTCATAACAAGCTTGTCAGTGGGGTAGGGATGAGGGGTGGGAAGTGTTCAGATCCAAACAAGCAGTTGGGTTTCTTTCAAGCTGAACATTTTAAAGCGTGTACTCAAATCCCTGACATCCAGAAATAACAACAGTAGGAGAGAGGAGAGCTGAGATCCTCATCTGAGACCACAAAAACTGGAAGTCACTGAGACTCTTGATTTCTGGCTGGTGGCCTGGCCTAGAACAAAGGGGCTTGTGCCTTGTTGACTCCACCTCTGGTCAACTCACCTGGGGTGCTCTAAGGTTTTTCTCCTATCTTTTGCACTGAGACATTAAAGTCTCCCAAGAGGGAGCATGGCTGTTGTTTTGCAAACCAGCTTTGGCAGAAAGAAGGGCTTGAATCTTTTGACTATATCTGCAATAGCCTGGTAGGTTGTTCTTCCAGGAAGTATATCCAGAGAAAGACAGTCCTCTGCCTAGGTGCAGCAGCACTTCTCTAACATACAACTGTAGTTAACTTGCAGCTAACTGCCTTTGTAATTCAAGCACGGGCACCTGTGGTGCTGACCAACCCCAAGTCAGTGACTTATAAGGTATGTTGTGGCCCGAGCTGCCCCACGTTGGCGGCCAAAGTGTCGGGGACCGCTCTATCAATGTTAGAACCCGCACTGCCAAAAGCCTTGGGGGCTAAACTGTTAGAGCCTGCACTGCCCCAAGCTGCTCCAGTCCACGGGTCAGGGTTCATCAAGAGAGAGAGTGAGGACAGACTTGAAGAATGGAGACCAGACAGAGTGTGATTCAATCCCGTTTATTCTTCAGTCTCTCTTTGTAGTCTAAGTCCCAAGTCTTGAGTTCCGAGTTCCTAGTCCCTAGTCCCTAGTCCCTAGTCCCTAGTTCCTAGTTCCTAGTCCCTAGTGCCTCCAAGTTCCAAGTTCTTTCTCCAAGTGCTAAGTGCCTACTACCTAATAATAATTTCTTCTGAGTTCTCTAGTCCAAGTGTCTTCTTCCTCAATGCCTAATTCCTACTCCAAGTTGTACTGAACTCTTCTGTCTGCCTCTCGCCTTTTATATGTCTCACTTCTAAGCCACGCCCTTAAGTCACGTCCTTAAGTCACACCCTTAGGTCTTATCTCTAAATCTGATCTCTAAGTCACGCCCATAAGTCTCGGCTCTAAATCACAGCTTTAAGTCTCACCCAAGGGAAGATCCTGGGTATCTAAAACAAGATGTTATCAGAGTGTGCTCGGCTGTTGCAGGCTATTGTAATCAAATCTCTTGTCAGGGTATATGGCTCAAGATGGCTGCAAGGATGATATCAGCCTTCTGTCAGCTCCCCACAAAGGTAAAAAGAAATATTTTAAGAATCATCATCATCCTTGTCATTCCCAGGAAGAGAACATATATGTGACAGCACATCTCAGCCCCTTTCTTAAGATACATCATTCATATGCCATTTGATTTTGGTGTGTGTCTTATAGCAGCTATAGTATATCTATATGTACATTATAGTATGTATATATTTTATATATACACACACATATATATACTATTATACAGCAATAGTGAATCTGATCTGGAAGAAATCTTATAACCTTATGTATTTAGCTTTCACTATGTTTCATAACTAACTACCTGTTCAAGAGCAGCCTTTAGATTCTGATCAGGTTTCAGTCTGGATGAAAGAAATATCAGTGGTGCAGGAAATTTAAATGACCTTTTCTTCATTTCACCCTGGATACATCAGTCCTGCAAAGGGTGTTGCTGAGGCATGAGGTGATTGCATCTGAAGAGGTCTTTGTTCTTGCTTCAGGTGGATCATCCATGCCATGGAGTATGAACTACAGATCCGTGGCGGGGATAAGCCAGCTATGGACTTGTACCAGCTCTCACCCAGTGAAGTTAAGCAGCTGCTGCTGGACATTCTCCAGCCTCAGCAGAGTGGAAGGTAAGCAGACCCTTCATCACCTGTAGGACACTCAGAAACACACAAACATCTGGTTGTTTTTAAAGTGATGTGGATAAGACTTTAGTACAATATTAATAAGAAAATTCAGAAATCAGACATGGGAGCTCACACCTACTATCCCAGCACTGCTGAGATTGAGACAAAAAGGTGTTTGAGCTACACAGTGAGTACCAGGCCAGAGGGGCTTCAGCACAACATGAGGCCGCCTTCCCGGGTGTAGACAGCAATGTCACGACAAGTTGAAATGTCCAGATTTATGCGTCTGTGTTGCTTGGGGTTTTATACTTTCTCCAGGTATAGTTTATAACACTTTTCCATTTTTATTATCCTGTGTAGTATATAACATTTCATATAATTTTGACTAAATTTCCTTTCTGGAACTTTATAGCATGTGGCATTTCCTCCCAACTCTTTAGCAGAAGAAATCAGGTTTGGTAACATGATGTAGATGTGGTGCCTGATTCTGTCACTGTAGACTAAGTGTCAGCTAAACCCTTCCATATACTTAGGAGAGATAACAACAAAAAAGTGTTTGTGGATTGTCTTGAATTTATGTTTTTTTAAAATTCTAGGATGAGCAGTCAGTAGTGTAATTATTTAGGCAATTACTTATTTAGTGTATTTGGGTCTAATATCCCTAGGATAACAAAGTTACATATGTAGAAGATTCCAACTGGAATCTTGTGGAAAAACTAACATGAGAGAACTGACAAACAAAAGGAAAATTTTCCCCAGTGGTTTTAAAGCTGCATGGCTTCTGTGAATAGAACAGAGTGATGCATTAACAGAGAGGCCATCGGAGAGAAAAAAGAGTTCAGAGATGAACTCTCAGTACATACACTTAGGAATTTGCTACATGATAATATTGCCATCACAAGTCACTGGGTCAAGAATGGACTTTTAAAATAAATACTTTTGACAACTAGATTGCTATTTGCAAAAGGTAAAACCAGACACTCATTCTGACATACAAGAACCAGTTCCAAATATATTAGAGATTTGTATATAAAACAAGGGACATAGAAGACATTGGTAAATCTCTTTTTAACCTTGGAATGGGAAAGGCCTTACATATGATTCAACCCAAGAATAACATAAGGAACAACTAATAAAGCCTATCCAATTTTAAATAACCTTTTTTCATGGCAAAGATAATGTCAAAAGAAAACCAAGAACCTGGACCCAGGCACTCTGAAGAGTTAGCATCCCAGCATTCTTTTTTTTTTTTTGGTTTTTTTGAGACAGGGTTTCTCTGTGTAGCCCTTGGCTGTCCTGGAACTCACTCTGTAGACCAGGCTAGCCTCGAACTCAGAAATCCACCTGCCTCTGCCTCCCAAGTGCTGGGATTAAAGGCGTGCGCCACCACGGCCCGGCCCCAGCATTCTTAAGAACTGAAAGATGACCACCCAAAGCCAAGAGGAGACTAGCAGGGAGCGTGAACAGTCTGCTCGTTTTGTTAGGAATGCCCCTTGGATCGCTTCTCAGCCTTTTGGCTAAGATCCAGTGAAGAATGCCCTTTGGATATTTTTTAAGAAGTTCATATTAATGTACAATAGAGCTGTGCATGGCATTTTATTAGACAGGGTTCTCTAGAGTCACAGGACTCATGGAATGTCTCTCTTTATTGAGGGAATTTGTTGTGATGACTTACAGTCTGTAGTCCAACTAACCCACCAATGGGCAGCTGTGGATGGAAGTCCAAGGATCTAGTAGTTGCTCAGTCCCAGGAGGCTAGTTGTTTCAGCTGGTCTTCTGTTGAAGTAGGTTCTAACAAATGTGCTGGCGAGTAAGTGCAAAGCAATCAAAGAAGAGAGACTCTTCCTTCTTCCAATGTCCTTATGTAGGCCTCCAGCAGAAGGTGTGGCCCAGATTAAAGGTGTGTGCTACCATGCCTGGACCTGGGACTTGCTTTGTCCCAGGCTGACGTTGAACTCAGAGATCTGTTTGCCTCAGTCTCCTGGGATTAAAGGTGTGTACTACCTTGTCTGAGCCTAAATTTTTCATGGTCACTATGCCTCAAGATCTCCATGCCAAAATCCAAGTTAGAAACTTGTGTCTTCCAGCCTCAAGATCTGAATCACAGGTGTGCCCTCCAATTCTGGATTGTAGTTCATTCCAGATGTAGTCAAATTGAAAACCAGGAATAGCCATTACAGGCATGTTGAGACGCTTCTTACCTCTCTTGTGGCCTAAGTTAGAACGTGTTTGAGCATTTGCCAAGCCTGTGGGGAGAAGGGACTACATATATACCTGAGGGGTACAGCCCTTCCTGGTGGGATTTGACATCTCAGAACTCTTTCCCTTTGGCCAGGTCCTTTTAGTAATCTACTTTGAGAATATGTTTTCAACAACATGGAAATGTGTGTGCATAAGACCACTGACTAAATTATTGCTTTAATTGAACATTTGTGTTATTTCTATAACCTAAGTGTGATATACCCACACACCAGAGTACTCTGTGCCTTTGAAGAAAGGAATTCTTTCTAAGCTACATTGTCAAATGAAACAGTAAAGTGCAAAACAGCATCTATTATATACAATTCTTATTTTTAAAATATATGTATTCACTTGTGTAGAAGAAATCCAAGAGTGATAAATCAGGAACTAATATGGTGTATGCTTTTCAGAGACGATAAAAGTGGGTGGGAGATGCTGAAAGAGATGCAACAGAACAGAGCTGGCACAGAGCAAGCCTTCCCCATGCTGGCCGCTGTGCATGAAACACCTTCTCCTAAGTAGTGGGTGTCACATGCACCCAACTCATAAATAGTGAGAGTGTTGAATACATGCACTATTAAGTAATATATTAAAACCAGTCTATATGTAGAGGAGCCCAGAGTGGAGTGGAAACCAACAGCTGAAGCCAGCTCACACAAATGAGTACTACTATACTGGGGAGGGGAGGAAAAGCAAAGTCCCTGTCGAATGCATGTCCTTTACAGACACCTACCACAATAAATGCTGCCTCTAGTGGGAGCATGTTTCTCACCAGTGTATCTTCATTAGCAATCTGAACTTCATGTCTCCAGTAAGATTGAATAAATGTATTATGACTGAAAAAGCAGATTTCTCACTGTTAAGGGCCATTATTATAAGGGGAAAAGAAGGAAGCTGATTGAAAAGGCTAAACCAATATGAAGTCCTGGTGTTACACTGATAGATACAGAAATGAACACAATCTGTGCTTGTGCGTATGCATCTGTGTGGTTCCTCCTTCTGTCTACTGAGCTGTCCTAGGAGCAGTGGAAACTGCCTCAGTAATGAGCAGACCCAAAGTAGTTACATTCTAAACACCGAAAGGAAAGATTCAGCTCTTCTGGGAGAAATAAATGGTTGATTTCAGAGGAAGGCAGGGAAAAAAAAAAGGAAAAGAAAGGAAAAAGAAAAAATGCAAGGTAACCCAGGAGCATCTTTGTACCAGAAAGCAAAAAAAAAAAAAAAAAAAAAAAAAAAAACCCTCAAAATATGACAGAGGTGTGGACACCAGGGAAACTGGAACAGGCCCCTGGGACTCCAACTGAGATGAGATTTTGTTTTGTTTTTGATTTTTCCAAGTGTGTGCCTGCTCTTTCGTGTAGAAGAAATACACAAATAATAGTAATAGGTTATAAAGAGAGTCCATGCTGATAGAGGTCAGTGAATGGGAGAGAAGGGGCTCGTGATGGTGGGAGCAGAAAATGATCACTGAGCAAGTGCAGCAGAGGCCTCAGCCAAGAACCATTGTTAGAAGCAGCGTGGAGGGAAAGCTGGCACAGTGTCTGGGCGTTTCTAGTCAATGTAATTACTGATAGCAAAGGAAACACAGATAAGTGTGCTGTAGTGGACAAACCTTTCAGGCTCCCATCACCCAGATGATGAAGGTTAGAATCAATAGTAATATGGCTTTAACTTTATGTACATTGATACTGACACTTCTGGATTTTCTTGGCATTATTTTTAACAAGAAACCACCATAAAACTGATACTGAGAAAAATCCTAGGAAGTATCAGATATTACTAAGAGATGAAAACTTAAATAATAATGCTAATAATAATAATGCTAATAATAATAATATAATAAATAAGGAAAAAGGAGGAGGAGAAGAAGAAGAAAAGGAAGATAAGGAGGAAGGAAGGACAGGAGGGAGAGAGGGAGGAAGGAAGGTAAAGAAATACATACCACAGATTTACAGAGCCTCCAGGACACAGAAACTAAATGACACTACCATCCTGAATTAGAGCCTGACAGATAAATTCATGTTATTTTGATTTGTTGGTGTCAATAGTTAAGCTGTGGTTATATAGGATGGTAAAAGTGGGAGAGGACTTGAATGAAGAGGGCATAAGAAATTTGCATTATTCTGTGATTTCTCTAAGTATAAAGTTTTCAAAATAAAATGACAAGGTTTTAAGTGCACCTGGAAGAATGACTCAGTGGTGAAGAGCACTGGCTGCTCGCTCTAGAGAGGACCTGATGTCAGCTCTCAGTGCTCATGTGGTCCCTCACAGCCACCTGTAGCTCCAGTCTCAGTGCCTTCTTCTGGCTTCCACAAGTACCAGGCATTCACATAATAAATACACAGACGTACATACAGGAAAGACACTAATTGTCATCATCATCATCACATCATCTCATCATCATCAAATCATCATATCATCTCATCATTACATCATCATCTCATCATCATCATTATCATCATCACATCATGTCATCATCATCATCATCATCACATCATCTCATCATCATCACATCATCTCATCATTACATCATCATCACATCATGTGGTCGTCGTCATCATCATCTAATTTCCCGGCTCCATTGTATTTTCATATTCTTTTTATGTTTTATGCAAATACTCCCTTTATAATACTAGCCAAAACCTCATAGAGCTCTGAAATGTATTTGTGTTGTCACATTTAGGGGATATGGATTAAAAATCAAATGCAGAGGGAATTCATTTACCAAAGGAAAACATCAGCAAGATACCGATGCATCCTTGGCCTTGTTGCCTTTTAACAAAACACTGAAGGTGGTAGTGTGAGTTCGGGTCTGTTACCAGAACTTTAGCCATCCAAAAAAGATTCTTCTTAATTACTGAATGTATCAGGTTGCACTGGCTCTCCACCACAGAAACAAGTGTCTTTAACTGTTTACTCTATTCTGCATAGCATGTTCCTACTGAGAATATTGTCACTTGGTCCTGACACACTCCGTGTGTAATGATTGTGCTTCTCAGTCTGTCTTTTTAAATACCAAGTGTAAACAGACACACAGACAGAGACAGACAAGCATACACATAGTTTTCAGCCTTTGCAAAATTATATTGTGTCACTGTGTGATCTTTAAAAATAAAGCCGATTCTGTACCTTTGGCAATTGTGGATGGTACATTAGGGTAATATCTAATGTAGAAGTTAGGTTTATCATTATGGTTGTGGCCATAACTCAAGTAAGATTAATATCTGGTTGACAATGAAAGTTTTATGTCTAGTTTTTTGGGTGGAGACTTCAACCTTATTTAAATAACCAGCTTCTGTAAGATTTAAAATAAGGTCATTTCAATATATATTATTATATATTATAGTATTATATATTATTTCATATATATGTGTGTATATGTGTATATATGTGTGTGTGTGTGTGTATGTGTGTGTGTGTATATGATAGATATATGATACTTTTCTGAATGTTAGCTTGTTCATTTCTTACCAAAGTTTATTGGGCCCACTCTTGGAAGGAGCTATAGACATGATCAGGCTATATGATTTCTATGCCTTTCTGATGATTACATTTTATTAATGTGAGAACAATATAAAATAACTGTGAGATTGGTTGTGCCTATTTCTCATGTGAGAAAGTCATAACAACTCATAACTTTGTAGAGAATGCCATTCTGCCTGCTGACATCAGTCTGCCTGCTGCTCACTCCTCCTCTAAACATGCAAATACAGACCACCACAGACATTTCCCCCTTGCTCACTCTGTTGGCACATTTAACCCTGCTCTTTCCAATAACAAGCTTGATCCTCAATGCTGAGGCTTTTCCTTTGGTCTACAGATGTTGGTTGAATAGACGTCAGATTGATGGGTCATTGAATAGAACACCTCCAGGATTCTACGACCGAGTGTGGCAGATCCTGGAGCGCACACCTGATGGTATCGTTGTAGCTGGGAAGCATTTGCCACAGGTAAAGTGCACTTATGTTGGGAGAAAGGACCAACAGGAGGAAAAGGATTCTTTTTCCCTCTGCACTACTGACCACTTTTCTTTCTCCCTGTGTTCTAAGAATGTTCAAATTGGGGTGTTCAAGACAGGGTAAAATGCTAGAAAATGAGTTGCCATTTGTTTTAGAATTGTTTTATATCCAGTCCATGTTTTTTATTTCCAAGTTTCAGTGTCCATGTAGACAGAAAAAGCTTTACCAAATGTATAATTGCTGAGAAGTTGTATCTGTGTCCTTGTATTAGAGAATTTCTGATGCTTCCAGAACCCTGTCTGGATACCATATGCTGAAACCTCTTATTGAGCAAGCTGTCCTTTCTCTGTTCACTTATTTATAAATTTAGGGCTTCTTTCATATGCTAGTCTGCCTTCTATTGCTGTGATAAACACCATAACCAAAAGGATCTTTAGTTTATAGTCCACCATGAAGCAGTGTCAGGGCAGGTGCTCAAGGCAGGAACCTGGAGGCAGGAACTGAAACAGAAACACAGAGGAACACTGATTACTGCCTTGTTCCCTATGGCTGGATCAGCCTGCTTTCTTACATAACTCTGGAATACGAGCCCAGGGATGGCACCGCCTGCAGTGAGCTGGGCCCAGCCACTTCAATTATTATTCAGGAAAATACACCTCCCAGCAAACACACAGAGACTTGCCTACGGGCCAGTCTGATGGAGACAATTCCTCAGTTGATGTTTCCTCTTCCAGATTACTCTGGCTGTGCCAAGTTGACCAAAACTAACCCACAAATTATATTAGCTTTACTTCAAGTAGTAGTACTTCAGCAGTGAGCAGCAGTGGGCTGGTGCTAGGGCCTCACAAATATGAAAGATGCCTAACTCAGGCATAGATTCAGCCTAGCGATGCAGAGTGACCTGTGATGTGTGGACCAGGGAAGCTCTGTAATGAGAGATGCTGTCAGGTTCCTTGTGGTGTGACTTATTGACCCTCCTGTGTATGGTGGGTTCTCTTGATAATACAAATTGGTCTGCTTCTTTGATGTGATTATCACTTATTTAGTCCTAGTATTCAACTCGTTCTGCTTACACAAAAGCAGAAATAGAATAATATATCTGCTTCTAGTATTGAGACTTTACATCAATTTTGAGGTAACTCTTTATATGAAAAACAAATAGTCTCAGATGTACCCTTATGTGTTTTGCTTATGTCACTAGAAGAGCATCTGTGGAGCAGCTCACAGAAACTGGTGGTTTCCTTTTTCTCAGAAGGAGGTGTCTAAGGATCTGCTGCAAGCTTTCCATTGAAACCCTCTCAACCATTCGAAGTTAGAATTGTCATAGGTCTATTTCCTACTTAAAAACTGATTCAGAAGTTTAAAACAATATTCTTCTTAGTATTCACAGGCAGTAACTTTAGTGACCCGTATAGGTGCTCTAGCCTTCTTCAGATGCCCTATGGCTACTACTCCAGCCAACCTATCTCCTGAAAATCATGATATTATCTCTTCTGTTGGCCCCCATGTTTCTCCTAGACCTCATCCCTGACAGCATGGGCAGTGCACTATGGACACCTGTCGACACTTGTCTCAGTTCACCCTGCCAACTACCTACCAGACTCCATTTGATTCTGTGATAGCCTCAGCTACGTTTATTAGCCTCTCCTTGCTTTGAGGTAGATAGGTAAGTAGGTAGGCAGGTAGGTAGGTGATAGATAGATAGATAGATAGATAGATAGATAGATAGATAGATAGATAATAGGTAGTTTTATACATTATATATATGCATATACATACACACATTATTTATTGTTTTATTTTATGAACTCCTGAAGTGCCATTTGGTTCTGATAACAATTCTATGAAAACCTTTATTTTTTTTCATTAATTTTAAAGGTAGGATACAGAGTTGTTATAAGTTTCATTATTACATTTTCATGCATATGTGTCAGTATATTTGGTTTGCATTCATTCTCCTCCCCCACTACCGTCTTCCATGCCCTCTGCTCCCTCTGGCTAATCCCCAGGTAGTCCCCTCTTCTGCTCTTATGTCACATGTAAGTATTACACTCTCCCTTTCCCCACTTGCTTAGGATTTCTTTCTCCCCTCTCATGATCCACTTTCGTTATGTGTGAGAGTGTGTGCATGCACACACATATCCACATGATGTCTAAGTCAGCCTTGAATCTCTTCACGTATGCATTTCCTGTTTGTTCTGTTTTCCTGCACACGTCATGGTTTCATTTTTTGTGTCTTTTCTCATTTTGTTTTTTTAGGTTACTGTACCAAGTAATGGTTTCCTCACAACATCTTCAGACATGTGATGTTATACTTTGTTCTTAGTTCCTCTCCTCAACTGTGCTCTCTCCTACACTCAGCCCCTACCCTCTCTGCTTCCCTGTCTCTTAAATCTTTCTTCCCTCTCCTGATCCCTTTTTTATTCTGTTTTATTCTACTTTTAATTATTCAGAATTTGTCTTTCTGAGTCTTACTTAACAAAATTGTTGGTAGTTTTAACAATTTTGCTGTAAGAATTATGACAGTTTTTAATATATTTTTGTGTAACTTTATCTAGTTTTGCTACAAGAGTAACACTAGTTTCCTAGAGTGAATTTGAAAGTAGAAAAATATATTTTATAAAACTGTTTGAGAAGAACTGGCATTCGGTCTTCTTTAAGAACTTGGGAGAATTTGGCAGTGAGTCTATCTGTTCTTACGCTCTGCTTCAGTATCATTGGTTGTTACAGACGTCAGTTCTATATATTGCTCTTTTACTCTCTGTTTTATTAATTTCCCCCTTGTTCTGTATTGTTTATTGGTATATATTGCTTTGGGTCTTAGAATGTTCTTTTTTCTACAGCCTTGTGATACATTTTTAGTTTATTTATTTAAAATCTTTTAGTCATTTAACTAGTTGTATTATTCAGGGGTTCTACAGAGTAACAGAACATACATACATACATACATACATACATACATATATACAATCTATTTTAAAGAAAGATCCATAAACTGTTCAGAAAACTATGTATTCTATATCTGCTGGGTGGAATGTTCTGACATATCTATTAAGTTATTAATCTATGTTAGAGTTTAATTCTGTCATGGTTTCATGTCCTTCTTCTGTGATGAAATACCCTGATAAAGTCTGGGGAACAGGAACTTGAAGCAGATAATCATATTATATCCATGGCAATGAATTAATGCGTGCATGCTAGTGTTCAGTTCTCTTTTCCCATTTCATATACATTCCAGGATCCCTAGTCCAGGGAATAATGCTGTCTATAGTGGACAAGTCTTTCCATTAGTCAAGATACTCCCCATTATGCCTACAGGCTGACTTAATCTAGAAAGTCCTTCACTGAGACTTCTCCATGATTCTGGATTATGTCAAGTTAACAGTTAAAACTAGCCATCACAAAATCTAAAGTGTCGTGCACAACCTATCTGAAGATGAGCGTTAAGTGTTGAAGTTTTTCACTATTATATTATGACTTTGTTACTTTTTATATCTGTTAGTATTTATTTGTGGAGTTGGGAGTCCCAACATTTGGTGCAAACACATTTGCAACTATGGTCTTATGATGGATTGTTCTCTTTATTACCATTGCTATAATGACCTTATTGACCTCCTCAATTTTTGATTTGAGCCTAATTTATCATCTATAATGATAGTTACATCAGCACATTCTCAGCTGATTGGCTTCCACTCATTGACTCTTAGTTTGTGGGTGTCTTTACCAGTGAGGTGTATTTCTTGGAGATAACAAATAATTATGTCCAATTTTTAAATCTAGTCATCCAGCTTGTGTCTTCTTATTAGTAAGTTGAGACTATTTACACTGAAGGTTATTATATAGATTTTTGTATAATTCCTACAATGCTGTTGGTATGTTTTCTAGTTGGTTTACTGCTAGTCAGGTCTTTTCTAGCTTTTATTTTTTCATCTGTTCCTTCCATCAAATTAATTCTTTACCAGGCTGTCATGATTCTCACTTCCTTTCATAGACCTCACAGAGGCCATGTCTAGCTCTCCATCTGACCTCTACTTCAATAAAGGGACTTTCTTATCGTGTTATTCAGGATGAGGAAACCACAACAGTGGGATGATTTCCCCAAGGTTCATGCTCAGCAATAACTGGCACCTGACAATTGAGCTTCTGATCCTTTTCTGTTCACCTATCAGCTCTACTCTAAGTCCTTTCAGAAGAGTGGAAAAGATGCAAACTCTATATCTCTTCTCTGTGATTATCATCAATGCTTAGAAGCTAGGCTGCTCTTCTAATAAGCTATATTAAAAAGATGTTAATATGAAACCAAAAAAAAAAAAAAAAAAAGAGTCTTTCTTTCCTTCTGTGACCACATTAAACCCATTGCTAAACATCTAAACACTCGCAATAGGCAACTGTCTTGGCAGCCAGTCTTCAGGTTTCCCAAGTCAGGTATTACATGTAATCATATGTTGGGTTATACTGACTGCGGAACACAATAGTTGTACTGAATATAGGATTAAGACACCATTACAGACTAAACACCTTTCTGTTACCTTATGTCAAGAAGACAAGGAAGAGCTCCCTCAATACTATTCTAAGTAGCAGATAGATGTACTTTGTTTTAAGGCTATAGCTAAGTTCACTGTAAATGACTGAAGCACAAACAAGTGTGTTCTGTTTTCTCTGCATCTCTTAGAATAATTCTTCTGACCTTATCTGCTTTCTAGCACACAAGACTGGCATAAGGAGTCTCCCCTCCTGTCCTTGAGGGCTACTCTCTATTTATAGTTCTCATCACTGTTATCAAATATCTGGCTCAAAACAACACAGGGAAAGAGGGTTTATTGTAGCCCATGGTTCAGAGGAATACAGTCCATCCTGGCATGGGAAAAATGACAGTGGAAACAGTTGGGTTCAAGGTGGTGACTGAGAAGCAAGAAGGGAGGAATGCCAGTGCACAGAAGGCCTTTTCTCTTTTATTCACTCTTAGCTTGAGCTGCCTACATTTAGGGTAGGTCTTTCTTATACTTTTCTAGAAACATCCTCACAGACAAAAGCAAAGGTGTGCCTCACTAAGTGTTCTATGTGCTTAATCTAACCAAGTTGACAGTCATAGTTGGCCACCATCATGGTCTCCGTGCCTTGATTTGGATGGGATTGACTCTTCTACAGTGAATAAAAGGCTGTTTGCTTGTTTTAACAAAAGGCAAAGAGAAAGGTTCCTTTAGTTTGCCTTTTTTTTCTGTTTCCTGCCATTTCTGCACATAATTTTTGCTTATTTGTAGCATTTTTCTGCTGGCTCCTTGGAAAAGATGACACAGAAACGTGACACAAATGTAATAGCAATGACTTAGATCTTAAAGTCAACAGCAAGAGTAACTCCTCATGTTAATTCTGAATGCAGTGTGTTCTCTGTTCATTGTCTCAGTCTTTAGCTGTTAATTTTATATATGGAATGAACTTTTAATATACTCCTTTCCCCTAAAATTATTAATGTAATGAAGATAACTACTAAAAGAGAAAGGCTTAATTTATCACAATAGTCAGCTAGCTGGCTTCAGTAGTTTGGCATATATAAAACCTAATCACAGAGGTGAAAAAGCTCTCTCCAGTTTTATAGAAACTGGAAAGATTATTGATTAGAAAATGAAATTCCTCTATTAAATGAGACGAAGAGGGTAACACTCAGCATGTTAATGTGG
Organism: Arvicanthis niloticus; assembly: GCF_011762505.2. Classification (NCBI taxonomy): domain Eukaryota; kingdom Metazoa; phylum Chordata; class Mammalia; order Rodentia; family Muridae; genus Arvicanthis; species Arvicanthis niloticus. The sequence continues at coordinate 13,595,769 of NC_047675.1, forward strand.
AGGTTTTTTTCTTCTTTTTCAGCAACCAACCTTGTCAGATATGACCATGTATGAGATGAATTTTTCTCTCCTTGTTGAAGATATGTTGGGAAACATTGACCAGCCAAAGTATAGACAGATCATTGTAGAGGTTTGTATTTAAAAAAAAAAATTTAGATAACCAAAGACTTACTTTCTGTCTGTTCACTAAAGAATAGTGTAGGAAAACTACCCTCTCCTCCTCTGCCCATCACCTGTCAGCTCCTCCACTAAAGTCCTCAAGAAGACAGACATTCTTGACCTGGGCCAGAGCATACCTACCATTCAAGTACCTTAAACTTCTTCAGGTGGCAAAACCAAACAGACCAGCCACCCAGCTGCACTCATCCTGGGCAGCCAGGGTATCATCAGTGCCACAATAGCAGAAGGAGGTTTTAGTTTTAGCTTTGCCTAATTACAGAAATAATACACTACTGATGTAGAATGTTGTAGCACTTCAGAGAAATACAGGGAGCAAGAGATCATTGCTGCTAGTTTTTTGAAAGACATCTTTCAAAACATTAGCCTATGAAGAGAAGACATTGTGTAGAACACTAAAGTATCTGCATCTGTGTGTGCACATTCCTGCACTTGCCCTTCTGTCCCCATAAAATGTTGTACAATGAATTCAATGGAGAATTTAGTGTATGGCCAATCCTCCCACTGCCTCTTTCTCTGGCAATGTCTCTGTCAGATATTCTGTTCTTTCAAGTAAGTTATTATGTCTTGTTGACAAAGAAGCTAGATCTAGCCCCTGATTAGCCCCATTATTTCTGGAGCTACAAAACCTGAGTGACATTCAGTCTCATCTCTGAGGTCCAAACATGTGGAATAGTGTGGTCCAATCACTCAGCAGGTGTGAGGAGTGATGTAGAGACGGGGTCTGGAAAGACAGAGTTACCAGAAGGATGCTTTCCTTGTGCCGTGTCCTTAGCCTCTCATGCCTAGTGTCCAGTGTTCAGGACAGATAGTGGACTTAGAGCTTCTTCTTGCTGACCTCTGGTGGCTTTGGGTACCTTTCATATTCTCCTGTTTAAAGACTGTCCTACCCATAGACCTGCCACATTGTGACCCCTGAGCTTTACTGTCTTGTCTTCAGGTTCAGCCTTGCAGTATTTAGATAACATGCACTCAGTAGATTTCTAAATGTAGAACCATGAATTCTGTTTCCTGGTCAGTGTACAAAATATAAGGTTCTTCAGAAGGCCCCTACCAATTACCACATACATGGCCACAGTCTTTACATGGACATTTGTCATCTAGAATGAGCCTTGTAGGCCAGTTATAGTGGCTCATACCTTTAATCCCAGTACTTGGGAGGCAGAGACAGATGAATTTCTATGAGTTCCAGGATAACCTGGTCTACACAGTGAGTTCTAGGACACCCAGGGGTATGTAATGAAACCCTGTCCCCCCAAAAATAAAAAATAAATAAATAAATAAATAAGAAAGAAAGAAAGAAACTAATAATAAATTTTTTTTAAATGAGCATCATAAGGACTTGGACAGATGGCTCAGTGTTTAAGAGCACTTGCTGCTCTTCCCTAGGGCCCAAGTTTGGTCCCCAACATTCACATCAGGTGGCTCATAATTACCTGTAACACCAGTTTCAGGGGATCCAGTGCCATCTTCTTTTCTGGCCTCTGTGGGCACTGAACTCACATACCCCCACACACATACATATACACATACATAATCAAATAATATCTTAAAATGAGCATTGCTTCTGGGATAAATTATGGTACAGCCAAATAAAAGGTTGATGAAGGCAAACACTTGACCAACTGAGCTTCCTTTTTATCCCCAAAATGTCATTTTTCTAAGTTACTAGTTTTATTTCAGTGACTAAAAAGATCTCTCTATGGCTATAGGAATACTGTGATAAAAATGCATTTTTCCAAGCAGAACGTGTGCTGCCAATTTTCAAAATTAGGATTCTCATAGATCCACTGCCCATCACATCCGTTGATGAGACCCTGGCCAGACTAGGTTGCTGTTATGGCTCATGTCAGTGGCTTTTGATATCCATCTCTTCTAGTTACTCATGGTCGTATCCATTGTGCTGGAGAGAAACCCCGAGCTAGAGTTTCAAGACAAAGTGGATCTGGACAAACTGGTCAAAGAAGCGTTTCATGAGTTTCAAAAAGATGAGAGTCGGCTAAAAGAAATCGAAAAACAAGTAAGTCAAGAGGCCAGCGTTCTACAGAATGCTCTCGTTGTCTCTGCTGTTGAAATAGTCTCTAATCTTCCCACTTTCCAAACAGATGTACAGAGCACAAAATAGAATGCTTTAGAGGCAGTCAGACTTACTTGAAGAGTTAATATTACTTTTTAGCTAATTACTGGTCGATTGAGCTAGGAAGTTCTGGCAAAAAAAAAAAAAAGAAAGAAAGAAAGAAAGAAAGAAAGAAAGAAAGAAAGAAAGAAAGAAAGAAAAGAAATCTAAGATGAGATAATTATTTTATATGGTTGACAATTAAAATGTGTTTTGCCAGGGAGGCCACTGATTCCAGAAGGCTGTAAAGTAAACTCAGAGGAAGATGGAAGTGTGGAACAGGCATCACTGGGTTGTGTACTGTCTAATGTAGTCCCTTCTGGGCTCTCTGCTTAATATTGTATGCTCGTCTGTGAAAGGTTCCCTACGTAAATAAAAATTACTAGCAAAGAGAAGGCTGCTAAAAATGTCTGCTTTTGTTTTATGTGCTGAGAAGATGCCTTGAGAAAATGAAAGCCAAGTGCAGGAAGCTCATAATTCCCACTAGGAAATCTTTCTGCAAATTTATTTCCCCCCTGGGCAACTGCTGATCTCACCTGTCAGTTCAAAAGACTTGTTTACTCTCTTTCTTTGTAGGATGATATGACTTCCTTTTACAACACGCCCCCACTGGGAAAAAGAGGAACCTGCAGCTACTTGACGAAGGTTGTGATGCACTCGCTGCTTGAGGGAGAAGTCAAGCCCAGCAACGAGGACTCATGCCTGGTTAGCTAGTGCTAGTGTAGAGAGCATAGGTGATGTTTTCCAGCTGTGCCTTTTGTGTTGATGGTAACCAGACAGCCATTAGTGAGTGAACAGATGTGTTAGTGTGGTGGGCGCTGGACTCTGTTTGTCGTGATTGAACCTGTGCATGCCAATGGCATTTGAACAGTAGACAGTGCTTGAAATCAAGCAGAACCTGTTTCTATGGTTTGTACCAGCAACTCTAATCTTCATGGAACCATAGAAATAGTTTATGAATTGAAAATTCACAACTGCATGTTTTGTGATCAAATATTCCATCAAAATTATGAGTCTTCACTTCTTTAGACTTTATTTTCACCTTCCTGCTATTAAAACAAGCCTGGCAAGGGGTGGTGCTTTACTGGGGATCACAAGGTATTGGAGGATGGTGACAGCTGGCCTCTGTTGTACCACAAAACCAAGACGTGCAACACACATCAAAGAAACAAAATTAACCCTTGGTATTTAACTTCAGAACATGGATTATTAATAACACTGTGTTGTACAGAACTCTTAGATGGTTTTTACATTGTGAACATGACTGTAGTTTTGTATTGAGCTGCATATAAGGGTTGGACTAAAATATATCAAGCATTTTCTGAGCATCTGTTAAATATAGGATTACAGAAGTGTCAGTCAGCAGAGCTGGGAATTGTCATACAATCCAGCCTTAAAAATTAGACAAAGAAAAGAAGTAGATTATGTGTCTTAATGCATGGAAGAGGAGTTATAAAAAGATGGTCCTGTTGGAACCATCTATTAAAACTTAAGCCTGAAAAACCAGTCATGAAGCCCAGGCAGAAAGAGTAAGTTCTGGTGGTTGATGGGCAGGGAAGAGAAGTTAAAGAGCGAGAGGGAGGAAGAGCCCTTGAAATATTCAAAACTTATTAAAATTCAGAAGAAAGTAAACACTTGTATCCTTAAGAATTAAATTTTTTGATTAGCTGAGCAAAGCTGCAAGAAAAATGCTGTCTTAGTTAAAATAGACATCACTTGCAAGTCTGTTTTCTGAATGAGCAGTTAGCTTCCTGTTACATATGCAAAGTTTTGGCACTTTCTTCTGCTGCTTGAAAGCATTCGAAATCAGCAACTGTGTGTCAGCTTTTTAAGTTGCGAAATGCAAGAATTATTGTTCTGCAAGATATTTTGGGATGATCAATAAATCTTGATGTTCCTCCATCAGAAGCAATGTCTGCTTTCCAATTAGAAAAACAAAATAATCCTAAGAATCAGAGTACAGAACCCATGAAATTTAGAAGTCCCATTTGATCTACAGAGCCCACATGTTTTAACAGCTGCACTAGAGACTGACTGGAAATGTTAGCACATGTACTGAGGCAAGACAAGCCTTAAACCTGATCTAAAGCCTCCTCTGTCACAGGGCAGATTCTCTGTTCTAAGTTTATAGTACAATCAACGTCTGTTGGAAGCTCCTGACTGAATATCAAATTCAACTGCTTTTCCAGAGCACTCTTAGAAGCATGATGTTTTCCAGACTTCCTTTCGTTTTATTTAAGACTTAAAAAAAATCATATTTCAGCCTTTAAAAATGAAAATGTGAGATCATCTTGCTGTCATCTTCGATGAGCTTGCAATGCTTTATGGGTACCAACAAACATTTGTTGAATACCTGAATACATTCAACTTTCCACCCCGAATACTAAATAGATAACATAAAAGTCTAAGAGCCAACACGGTGTGGGAACAACCCTAGCAGCAGAGAGCCATCCCAATGAAACTAGAGTCTGGAAGCAGCTCAGTGGCATACAGCGGGATAGCGAGAGGCCTGTGTCAGAAACTAAACGTATGAATGAGACGCAAGGGAAGCCAGACTCATAAGGCAGCAGAAGCCTTCACACAAGGGCCAGGCACCACATAGGCATAGAAAAGCAGCAAAAGGCCTGCAGGAATTTGTCTATGACCCTCGTATTCTGGGCTCCCAGAAGCTGAGCAGGAATGACAGGTCCATGAGTAAAAGAAGAAAAAGCCTGATGCATTTCGAGACTGGGGCTCACTCCAGGAAGGAAGACTGGAGGATGCTGTCACATAGAAAGAGCTCATCTCACGGCCTGTGTTCTAGCACCCACTTACTCCCCAGCAGCACCCTTGGGTTGGAAAAGAGCTCTTCTGGTCTCACCCAACCATATGGACCCATAATACACGATCCTTTGAACAGGTACAACTAACTCATGCTAGGACAATAGCTCAGAATAAACTGGGTTTCTGCCCCAGTGCTGCCCAAGAAAGGAGACACTATTGATAGTGGGCTTTTGGCATTTATCTGAGGAGGCAGATGAGCAAGGGTGACCATGGACCCTCCAGAGCTGTTGCATTTGACAGTAGACAGTCTGAGAAATGGCACCTCCCACCGTGTCTGTTACCTGCAAGGTAAGACTTAGGAGCCGATGTGCTTACATTTGGTGATCACACACTCTCCCTACCCATCTTTATCTTTCCTATAATGTTCTTTGAAAATTGTTGGTTCTGCATTTGCTTTGCTTAGTCAAGGGGATAGATCTTGTTGTCATGAGTAGAGCACACAGTTTAAAATGTCCTCTGACAAACTAAACTTTGGCTTTTTAGTAGTAAGATGTGGTCACCCTTACAGATGAATAACCCTTCACTTCTATGTTCCCAGACGCTCTCTCTCCTCCCAGCTAGGAGAGGAAAATGTGCCCTGCTCCTCGGTGTCAGTGTGGACGTTTGGATAGGCTTTCCATGAGTTTCCCCCAACTCAGTTGTGTTGTGTTGTTTTACGCAGTGCTGGGAACCAAACCTAGAGACCTGTGCATGCTGGGAAAGCACTGTACCCCTGAGCTACTTTTCCTTTCTTCCCCTGGTGCCCTTTTTTTTCTTTTAAAAATGGGTATCAATTTATTAAAAGGAAAAGAGCTCACTGTTGAAACACATAGGGAAACTACAAGAGGACTCCTCGAGAGCTGAAAAACCAGTGTTCCGGTTTTATGTGAAGCAACTCCTTCTTTAGTTATTAAAAAGAGATGAGCCTGTGTGGACGAGAAGCCTCTTAATGGGACACACTGTGCAGTAACTGCAGGATTGGTATTTATCTCTATTTGGATGGCAGCGTGAAAGGGGCTCCACACCTCCTCCAACATCTCACATCCACTAGAGTAAGAATACCGTATCAGGCATTCCTAGTCCTCATTTGTCCAAAGTCCAGCAAGATCCATAAAGTACTCTAAACATTTAAACTGTTTAGAAAAACAGTGTTTTTAGAAAACAATAAACCTTTTTAAAGGCAAGTTTGTAGAAACATGACATGATGGAAGCAGAGCCATTCAGGAACTCTCCACTGACGACTTTATTTAAGAATCATGCAGAAGAAACATATCTTATAAAAAGCCACCTCCATGCCAGAAAAGAACATCAGTGAAAGATGCTGAGACGGGCTTGCTTTGTAGTGGTTGGCTCGGTTTCCAGCTGCTCTCCTCCATCTCTAGAGACAGTTATGTTTAACTTCCTGACACTAACCCAGTTCTAGCTTCAGCAAAGCCTCCTTGTGTGTTTCATCTTACATATCTGTGTGTTAGCACACTGGTATTTTTGTCTTTCGCTTCCTTGGCAGGGCCTCGCTGTCAGAGGTTCACCTGTGGGACTGGTTGTGGGTGCTGTACAGTTGACAGGTCAGTGATTGTCCACCAACCAATTGCCCTTGATTGTCCTGAGCATATTCCAACAAAGTGTGCCCCCAGCAGCTCCAAGATCACCTCCTGCTGCCTGTACTTCGGCTCATTAATGATGGTTCAGAGTATGCTTCCACACAGACAGATGTGGGTACTCGGGGATGTATTTTCGTCCAGTAAATCTCTATTACGTTTTATGGTCACCATTTCCACCTAGCCTATATGAAACTGAACTTGATTCCTTTTCAACTCCCCTATAAATAGGATATGAAGCTTCTTAATCCTTATTGGCACTCACTCAGTGAGAGTCACACACATGCCCCATCACAACAGTGAGGAGAAACAGTAGCCTGGACCTTTCTTCCATGCCTTGAGAAACAGGGTACCCTGTTTGAAAGAGTAGGTAAGAGTTAATCCACACCTGGCCCTCAGTAGCTCCAGCCCACCATTCTGGACCCTTTCTTCCTGAGGGCTGCATTCTCCTGAGCTGTCATGGCAGAGGTGGCAGGACTGGGCTGGTAGCCACCAGGGAAGAACACAGGTTCAGACAGGGCAGGATGAGGTTCAGAAGGGCACAGCTCCATTGAATTGCTGAGACCCAGAATAAGCTGATTCAGCTTACTGAGCGAGCATCCAACAGACCCAGTTCTGTACAGAGACTGAAAGAAATGACAGATCAGTGAAAGGACAACATAAACCCCATTTGTCTCCATTTAAGGACTAGGCCTGATTGATTCCTAAAAAGTGGCCATAAGGTACCAACTCCAGGAACAGACCATAAAATCCAGAAACAAGGTCATAAAAACCCCTCCCAAAGAACAGCCTGGGGATAACCACAAAAATGGGGAAATAATCTCATGATTGGCCAGACATGCTGGGCAGTCCTACATCATCCTATGGTTCATGACAGAGGATTGCAGACCACTGACCACCTGTGACCTCCAGTACCCACCAATTAGATTTTAGATAACCTAGTCCTTCTACAGAGTTCCCTGGAAGAAGGCCTGTGTGCCTTTGTCAAAAAATAGTTGACCCTCGCATGCTGGGTGTTTCTGCAGAATAAACGCTCTTTGTCTGCATACTGAGTCTGGGGTCTTCAGTGGTTTTTCAGACTCTTTAATGAGTTCTCTGTAGAACTTGTGTTCTACCTGGGTTTGAAGACACAAGGTAAGGATTGGTACATTCTGCTGAGCAAAATAAGGTAGGAAGAGGGTATCACGGCTCAGAAAAACATACCCCAGAGTATGATATGTTGCATGCTAAGTGCTTTGAACTGTGTGGTGGAACCATGGTTGTCTGCGCTTCCACTGTCCTGCCCCTTTTCCTCACAAAGGGTAAGATGGGGCTTTCTCTGAAGCTTCTAGTTCTACCTAAAGCAGAATCTTCCAGGGCAACTCCACAAAAGAAAAGCTGGAGCTGACTCCACATCCAGCCCTGGTGACCTGAAAGTGCCCAGAGCCATGCTTACTTTTCCCCTTAGAGAAAATATTGCCCGGCCAACCACCTGGGGGTCCCTCTGAGTTCATGCTTTGTGTGACTCCCATTTACGACGCACATAAGTTTTTCATCTGTGAGAAGCCTCTGGTAAGGGGTGTCTAAACAGCAAGTTGATCACAGTGAACACAGGCAGGAAAAAGTAGAAGGGAGTGTGTTAGCATTCTGTCTAAGCTCTGCCCCACAGTTACCTGGCAACAGCCAAGTAGACCTGACCCACTATAAAAGGGGCTGTTTGCCCCCTCCTTGCTCTCTCTTGCTCCCTTGCTCTTCCATTCCCCCCTCTCCCCAGTCCCTTCTCCCCTCTCTACTTCCTCCCCCCCTCTCCAGGTGCTCATGGCAGGCCTCCTCTACTTCTCTTCTCCCCACCCCCTCCCTTTATCTGCCTCTACTACCTTCTTAACAACCCCTTCCCATGCCCTGAATAAACTATTCTATACTATACCGTCATGTGGCCGTTCCCTCAGGGGCGAAGTGATGCCTCAGCATGGGCCCACCAAGGCACCCCACTCCCCCATACCTGACTACACCCCCATAGAACATACACCTTCTCTCTTTATCCTTTTATAAACACATCATTGGTGCTGAGACTTAGATTTAGGAACTCTGCAGGTTTGCATCTCCCCCTGCTATCACATGGAGATCCACACTTGCTAGCCTAAGGATCACCTGCACACACAGTCCTCGTCTCAGGCCTGAACCCACCTGTACATAACCTGTCAAAGTTACTTAAGATTTTCATTCCTGTCCTGTCTTGATAAATGATTTTTACTTCTGCCATTAAATTATGGTGTGCTGTATTCAGATATAACCAATCGATATAGCCCTCAATCTTGTCAGAAGTCTGCTAAGTATTATGTTTAAGTTTATGACAGACAGAATCTCCCAGAGCCTTTAACAGTTTACTCCACAAGGTCTCAGAAGATCTGGACACAGCTTCAAGATACTGCCTATGATAATCACTGAGAAACACAGTGGGCAAAACTGGATATCCTGAATCAAATGACTTATACTGTCTAAATCAAGGTAAGTCATTTCTCATGTCACATGTATCCATTCCACAGAGAAAAAAGGCTCTTTATCTTCTGAGCTTGAAAGCCAGACTGACTCTGCCTAAGTTGCCATGGAGACCACAGAGACCACAGGAAACTGTTGGCTAGTGGACTCTGTCATTTTTTAATTGATATATGACTGGTAGATTATTGTTTATTCCCCAGATTTCTGACTACATTGACAGCTAAGGTAACTGTAGCTTGACAGCTAGAAAAAACTTTCACAGATATAATTGGTTAATTCCTTACCTAAACTCAGGTTCCATTGATTAAATGCTTCATATTTCCTCTTCTTGCTATGTCACTGTCCTAACATTATCTGAGTTACTAAAGACTATACATGTTGTTTGTTGCGGCCCGAGCTGCCCCATGCTTGGGGGCCAGAAATGTTGAGAACTGTACTTCCCCACGTTTGGGGGCCAAAATGTCTCAGACCGTTCTGTCAATGTTTGAACCCGCACTGCCAAAAGGCTTGGGGGCTAAGTTGTTGGCCCCCACTGCCCCAAGCAGCTCCGGTCTGCGGGTCGGAGTTCAGCAAGTGAGAGAGTGAGGACGGACTCAAAGAATGGAGACCAGACAGAGTGTGATTCAATCCCGTTTTTTCTTCAGTCTCTCTTCTCCTCTCCAAGTCCCAAGTCTTGAGTTCCTAGTCCCTAGTTCCTAGTCCCTAGTACCTCCAAGTTTCTTCTTCCAAGTGCTAAGTGGCTAATGTCTAATTCCAAGTTCTTCCTCCAAGTGCCAAGTGCCTAATACCTAATGCCTAATAACTAACTCTAAGTTGTACTGTCTACTCTTCTGTCTGCCTCTTGCCTTTTATATGTCTCACTTCTAAGCCACGCCTCTAAGTCACGCCTTTAAGTCATGCCCTTAGGCCTTGTCTCTAAATCTGATCTCTAAGTCACACCTTTAAATCTCAGCTCTAAATCACAGCTTTAAGTCTCACACACCCAAGGAAAGTCCTGGGTATCTAAAGCAAGATGTTATCAGAGTGTGCTCAGCTGTTGTAGGCTATTGTAATCAAATCTCTTATCAGGGTATAAGGCTCAAGATGGCTGCAAGGATGATAGCCGCCTTCTGTCGGCTCCCCACAGTTGTTAACTTATGTTGTTATCTTTTTTGTAAACTTATAAGCTACAGGAAACCAACTCAGATCTACCTTTTATAGACCAAACAGACTCCACCCAGATAAGTACATCTGCCTAAAGTTTCCTCTTACTACCTATTCCAGAGGATGGGATTCCTCTGGGTTTCAAATGTACATCTAAGGAAAATATTTTCTTTCACCCAAATGTATGTAATCTTATTCTCTGCCTATAATGTGTGTGTATGTGTGTGTGTGTGCTTCAGCATCTTGTCAAGTCCAGGCACTTACTACGTCCAGGACAGCTCCAGAGAAGCGACTACAGATGCTTCAACCTTCTCTCACAGACACAGACGCTTCTACTGGATTTGTTCCTTCTGATCTATCCACAGAAGGTTACATAGACCCTGGACAGCAAGGAAACATCCAACTCTCCTAAGACTGGACAAACATCCCCATACCTATTCTTCTAGGTTCCCTAGAGACACATTGCCCCAATGCCAGCATGAAGTAGTCAGATATCACAACGACCCTATTCCTCCTTCACCATCACCTTTTTCTATTTTTTTTTCTTTTTTAATTAAACCAAAACAGGGGAATGTTAGCATTCTGTCTAAGCTCTACCCCACAGTTACCTGGCAACAGCCAAATAGGCCTGACCCATTATAAAAGGGGCTGTTTTCCCCCTCCTTGCTCTCTCTTGCTCCTCTCTTGCTCCCTTGCTCTTCCATTCCTCCTCTCTCCCCATTCCCTTCCCCCTCTCTCTCCACCAGTGCTCATGGCTGGCCCATCCCCCCCCTCCTTCTCTGCCTCTACTACCCTCTTAACTCCCCTCTCCATGACCTGAATAAATTATTCTGTCCTATTCCATCATGTGGCTGGTCCCCCCAGGGGGAAGGGATGCCTCAGCATGGGCCCACTGATGCAACCCTCTCCCCTATACCTGACTACATGTCCATAGAACATACCCCCTCTCTCTTTGTCTTTTTATAAACACATCAGAGTGGATATGTTTGATTCAACAAGAAGAAAACACACTGGATACAGAAAACTCACCAACATACACACATGTGCGCACTTACACAGTTGAGGATACTATAAGCCTTTCTATAAAGAATAAACCAGTATGGGTCTGTAATGTTCAGCAGTTAAAAGCACTTGTTTCTCTTCAGAGAACCAGGTTCAGTTCCCAGCACCCACATGGTGCCTCACAACTGTCTGTAACTCTAGTTTCAGGGTATCCAACACTCTCTTCTAACTTTCCCACTACAAGCACATGGTACATACATACATACATACATACATACATACATACATACAAGTGAAACACACATATTCTTTTTAAGATAGAAAAAGAGAACCCAAAATGTTCTAGAACAGAGAGAGAGAGAAAATTGTGCAACATTGGTATCCTGAAGAAGTTTTACAAGAGAGTTTATTATGGAGCCAAAGGTGAATGACCATGGCAAGCCAGATTACCCCAAATACCATGATTCACTGTAGTCACCATTTCCTGGTTTTTTATAGTAATGAAACAAAATAACATAATAAGAATACTTTTATGAAACTTTTCCACTCTTTTGCAAGCCTCAGGTCCTATACGGTTAACAGTCTTCGCCTTTGGGTTGTTGGAAATTAGGTAGTCTGTTAGTACATTACAAAAAAATTTACCTAAGGGTCATGTATTAGGATTCTCTAGAATTAAGAGAATTTATAAAACGAATCTATGTATAGAAACAGATTTGTTAGAGTGACTGACAGATGGAGGACACAGCTAGTTAATCTAACAATGACTGGCTATCAGTGGAAGGTCTACAAACCCTGTAGTTACTCAGAACACGAGCTAAATGTCTTACTGCTCTTAAATGTACACTGGAATCCTGAAAGAGTAGGCTCTCGTGTCAGTGAAGAAATGGACCTGCAAAGTGAAGAAATGTGAAACCAGAGCAAAACAAGCAAAGAGTAAAAGCATTCTTCCTCCACGTCCTTGTATAGGCTTCCAGCAGAAAGTACAATCCAAATTAGAGCTGGGTTTTCCCAGCCCAAATGACCTGGATTAAAAGTATGTCTTCTTATCTCAAAGACCTGGGTTAGAAGTTGATCTTCCTACTTCAAACTAAGCAAAAGTTCCTCACAGGTGTGTGCTCCGTTTTGGCCTTGGAAGGCTCCACAATAATACAGGCTACTGCTGTTGCTCTTAGTCATCCGCCATAGCTGCATGGTAAGACCCTAGTGCTACAAACATCTCACACTGGCTAAAAGGCAAGAGAAATCAATCTCAAACTGACTATGCCTCCCTGCTGGCTAACTTCCACAGTGCTGTAAGGTGCTGGGCAGGCTGCTGAAGGAGACATCAGTGGTCTTCCAGCACTGGGTCCTCCATATTATCACACTGACCTATGGCCTGTTGCTATAATAGTATGGATGCTGTGGAGTGACTGACAGCATTTGGTTGGATTTGAGGCCTAGTCCACACAAGGGAATCATGTCTGCTACTGTAATCCTGGTTAGAAGCACATGGCTTTCTTTTTGCTAAATGGTCATGTTATCAAATTGCCTTTTGTCACAGTCTTGGTCAACTTGACACAAACCTGGACAGACAGAGGGAATCTCTATTGAGGAGTCGCCTCTATCAGATTAGCCTGTGGGTATGTATATCTGTGGGGCATTGTTTTGATTTCTGATTAATGTTGGAGGGCCAGACTCATTGTTGGTACTCTCATCCCTGGGCAGGTGGGACTGGAGTGTATAAAGAAGGCAGCTGAGCAATCCTTTAAGAGACTTTCCTTCGTGTCTCTGCTTCAATTTCTGCCCCCGGGATCCTGTCTTAAGCACCTACTCTGCTTCCTTTAAAGATGTATTGTCACCAGTAACCTAAAACAAATCCTTTTCTTCCCCAAGTTATATTTGGTCATGATGTTAAATACCGTGTGCTTATTAGTTTTATGCCAATTTGGCCCAAGCTAGAATCATTTGGGAAGAGGGAAACGTAAGGAAATTTCCCTACCAGACTGGCCTGTGGGCAAGCTTATGTGCATTTTCTTAATTAGTGATTGATGTGGGAGGGTCCAGTCTATTGTGGGTGGTTCCACTTCTGGGCAGGTGGCCCTAGGTTTTATAAACAAGCAGGCTGAGCAAGCCATGGGGAACAAGCCAGTGAGTAGCATCCCTCTACAGCTTCTACTTCAGTTCCTGCCTCCAGGATCCTACCCTGATCTTCTTCAATGAGGACTACAAGCTGAAAGAGGAGATTAACCTTTGCTTCCCCAGTTGCTTTTGGTCACGGTGCTTATCACAGCAGTAGAAACATAGCAAAGACACAGCAGCAGGAAAAGCAAAATCAGACACCTTATGAAGATTTATGTTCACATCCATAGGCTGTCACTGCTCCCAGCTTCTTTCTATGGTGAACAGCAGTTAAATGAAAATCTTGTCACAGTGCAAGGGGTAAGAGACTGAGTTCTCATCCATAAATTAGGATGTTTTTATTTTTTTTATTGGATATTATATTTACATTTCAGATTTTATCCCTTACTCCATTCCTCCTACCACCCAGGAACCTCCTATCCCATCCCCCTCCTCCTGCTTCTATGAGGATATTCCCCCACATGCCCCCCCCACTTGAACCTCCCCACCCTCGAATTCCCCCCCACACACACTTGGTGTTCAGCCTTCATGGGACCAAGAATCTCCTCTCCCACCTATGCCTGACAAGGCCATCCTCCCCTACATATACAGCTGGAGACATAGGTCCCTCCCTATGTGCTCCCAGGCTCATGGTTTAGACCCTGGGGAGCTCTGGTTGGTTGGTATTGTTACTCTCCTCATGGGGCCACCAACCCTTTCAGCTCCTTCAGTCTTCTCTCTAACTTCTCCATTGGGAAACCCTTGATCAGATCAGTGGTTAGCTGTGAGCATTGGCCTCTGAATATGTCAGACTCTGGCAGACCATAAGGAGACAGCCATATCAGGCTCCTGTCAGTATGCACTTCTTGACATCCACATCAGTGTCTACCTTTGGTGACTGCACAAGGGATGCATACCCAGGTGGAATGATCTCCAGACGGGCCCCTCCTTCAGTTTCTGTCCCATACTTTGTCTCCATATTTGCTCCCTTGAGTATTTTGTTACTCCTTGTAAGTAGGACTGAGGCATCCACACTTGGTGTTCCTTCTTCATGAGCTTCATGTAGTCTGTGAGTTGAATCTTGGCTATTTCCAGCTTTTGGGCTACTATCCGCTTATCAGTGAGTAAATACCATGTATGTTCTTTTGTGATTGGGTTACCTCACTCAGGATGATATTTTATAGTTCCATCCATTTACCTAAGAATTTCTTGAATTCATTGTTTTTAATAGCTGAGTAATATTCCATTGTGTAAATGTACCACATTTTTGTATCCATTCCTCTGTTGAAGGATATCTGGGTTCTTTCCAGCTTCTCACAATTATAAATAAGGCTGCTATGAACATAGTGGAGCATATGTCCTTGTTATATGTTGGAGCATCTTTTGGGTATGTGCCTAGGAGTGGTATAGCTGGGTCCTCAGGTAATGCTATGTCCAATTTTCTGAGGAACCACCAGACTGATTTCCAGAGTGGTTGTACCAGCTTGCAATCCCACCAACAATGGAGGAGTGTTCCTCTTTCTCCACATCCTCACCAGCATCTACTATCGCCTGAGTTTTTGATCTTAGCCATTCTGATTGGTGTGAGGTGGAATCTCAGGGTTGTTTTGATTTGCATTTCCCTGAAGACCAAGGATATTGAACATTTCTTTAGGTGCTTCTTGGCCATTCAAGTTTCCTCAGTTGAGAATTCTTTGTTGAGCTCTCTACCCCATTTTTAATAGGGTTATTTGGTTATCTGGAGTCTAATTTTTTTGAGTTCTTTGTATACATTGGATATTAGCCCTCTATCAGATGTAGGATTGGTAATGATCTTTTCCCAATCTGTTGGTTGCCATTTTGTCTTATTGACAGTGTCCTTTGCCTTACAGAAGCTTTGCAATTTTATGAGGTCCCATTTGTCAATTCTTAATCTTACAGCATAAGCCATTGGTGTTCTGTTCAGGAACTTTTCCCCTGTGCCTAGGTAGTTGAGGGTCTTCCCTACCTTCCCTTCTCTTAGTTTCAGTGTATCTGGTTTTATGTGAAGGTCCTTTATCCACTTGGACTTGAGCTTTGTACAAGGGGATAAGAATGGATTGATTTGCATTCTTCTACATGCTGACCTCCAGTTGAGCCAGCACCATTTGTTGAAAATGCTGTCCTCTTTTCACTGGATGGTTTTAGCTTCTTTGTCAAAAATCAAGTGACTATAGATATGTGGGTTCATTTATAGATCTTCAATTCTATTCCATTGATCTTCCTGCCTGTCTCTGTACCAATGCCATGCAGTTTTTATCACTACTGCTCTGTGGTACAGTTTGAGGTCAGGGATGGTGATTTCCCCAGAAGCTCTTTTATTGTTGAGAATAGTTTTCATTATCCTGGGTTTTTTGTTATTCCAAATGCTATTCACGCTATAGATGCCTGTAAGGCTTACGTCATATCCACACCTACAAGGCATGTGATATTCACTCGCCTACAATGCACGTGGCAAAAGCCTATAGATACCCCAGATTTCCCTTGAATATAAGAGAATACGGGAGACAATGAGAGAGACAATAAAGGAGAGAGAGACACACAATAAACGAGACTTGAGACGTGACCACACACCCTGTCTTGAACCACATACCTTGCAGGCATGGATACCACATGCGCCTTGCAGCTGGGGGCAGTAAACAGCAAAACAAAATATGTGGGATATCAGAGTGTGCTTCAGCTGTTGAAAAACAAATCCCATATCAGGGTATATGGCTTGAGATGGCTGCAAAGCTGATAGCCGCTTTCTGCTAAAAGTCGGCTCCCAACACTGCAAATAGTGAAAATTTGACTTCTTCCTTTCCTATTTGTATCCCTTTGACTTCCTTTTGTTGTCTAATTGCTCTGGCTAGGACTTCCAGTACTATATTGAATCGGTAGGGTGAGAGTAGGCAGCCTTGTCTAGTCCCTGATCTTAGTGGGATTGCTTCAAGTTTCCATTTAGTTTGATATTGGCTACTGGCTTGCTGTATATTGTGTTTACTATGTTTAGGTATGGGCCTTGAATTCCTGATCTTTCCAAGACTTTTAACATGAAAGGATGTTGAATTTTGTCAAATGCTTTCTCCACATCTAGTGAGATGATCATGTGGTTTTTTTCTTTGAGTTTGTTTATATAGTGGATTACATTGATGGATTTCCGAATATTGAACTATCCCTGCGTTCCTGGGATAAAGTCTACTTGATCATGATGGATGATTGTTTTGATGTGTTCTTGGATTTGGTTTGTAAGAATTTTATTGAGTATTTTTGTATCAATATTCATAAGAGAGATTGGTCTGTAGTTCTCTTTCTTTGTTGGGTCTTTGTGAGGTTTAGGTATGAGTGTGATTGTAGCTTCATAGAACGAATTGGGTAGTGTTCCTTCTGTTTCTATTCTGTGGAATAGTTTGAAGAGAAATGGTATTAGGTCTTCCTGGAAGGTCTGATATAATTCTGCACTAAAACCATCTGGTCCTGGACTTTTTTTTGGTGGGGAGACTTTTAATGACTGCCTCTATTTCTTTAGAAGTTATGGGACTGTTTTGATGGTTTATCTGTTCCCGATTTAATTTTGGTACCTGGTATCTGTCTAGAAAATTGTTCATTTCATCCAGATTTTCCAATTTTGTTGAGTATAGGCCTTTGTAGTAGGATCTGATGATTTTTTTTTAATTTCCTCTGTTTCTGTTGTTATGTCTCCCTTTTCAGTTCTGAGTTTATTAATTTGGATACTGTCTCTGTGCCCTTTGGTTTAGTCTGGCTAAGGGTTTATCTATCTTGTTGATTTTCTCAAAGAACCAGCACCTGGTTTTGTTGATATTTTGTATAGTTCTTTCTGTTTCTACTTGGTTGATTTCAGCCCTGAGTTTGATTATTTCCTGCCGTCTACTCCTCTTGGATATATTTGCTTCTTTTTGTTGTAACGCTTTCATGTGTGCTGTCAAGTTGTTAGTGTATGCTCTCTCCAGTTTCTTTAGTTTTCCTTTTAGTACTGCTTTCATGGAGTCCCACAAGTTTTGATATGTGTCCTCATTTTCATTAAATTCTAAAAAGTCTTTAATTTCTTTCTTGATTTCTTCCTTGACCAAGTCATCATTGAGTAGAGCATTGTTCAGTTTCCACATGTATGTGGCTTTCCATTGTTTTTGTCATTATTAAAGACCAGCCTTAGTCCATGGTGGTCTGATAGGGTGCAAGGGATTATTTCAATCTTTTTGTATCTGTTAAGGCCTGTTTTGTGACCAATTGTATGGTCTATTTTGGAGAAGGTACCATGAGTTGCTGAGAAAAAGGTATATTCTTTTGTTTTAGGATGAAATGTTTCATATATATATATATATATATATATATATATATATATATCAGTTAAATCCATTTGGTTCATAACTTCTCTGAGTTTTATTGTGTCTCTGTTTAGTTTTGTTTCCATGATTTGTCCATTGCTGAGAGTGGGGTGTTGAAGTCCCTCACTATTATTATGTGAGGTACAATGTATGCTCTGAGCTTTAGTAAAGTTTCTTTTATGTATGTGGGTGCCCTTGCATTTGGGTCATAGATGTTCAGAATTGAGAATTCATGTTGGTAAATTTTTCCTTTGATGAGTATTACGTGTCCTTCCTTATCTTTTTGATTACTTTTGGTTGAAAATCGATTTTATTTGATATTAGAATTGCTACTCCAGCTTGTTTCTTGGGACCATATGTTTGGAAGATTGTTTCCTATCCTTTTACTCTGAAGTATTGTCTGTCTTTGTCACAGAGGTGTGTTTCCTGAATGCAGCAAAATTCTGGGTCCTGTTTATGTATCCAGTCTGATAGTCTACGTCTTTTTATTGGATAATTGAGTCCATTGATATTAAGAGATTAAGGAAAAATGATGTTGCTTCCTTTTATTTTTGTTATTAGAGGTGGAATTATGTTTGTGTAACTATCTTATTTTGGGGTTGTTGGAAGACTACTTCCTTGCTTATTCTAGGTTGTAGTTTCCCTCCTTATGTTGGAGTTTTCCATCTATTATCCTTTGTAGTGCTGGATTTGTGGGAAGATATTGTGTAAATTTTGTTTTTTTATGGAATATCTTGGTTTCTTCATCAATAGTGATTGATAGTTTTGCTGGGTATAGTAGTCTGGGCTGGCATTTGTGTTCTCTTAGGGTCTGTATGATATCAATCCAGGATCTTCTGGCTTTTATAGTCTCTGGTGAGAAGTCTAGTGTAATTCTTATAGGTCTGCTTTTATTTGTTACTTTACCTTTCGCCCTTACTGCTTTTAGTATTTTTTCTTTGTTTTGTACATTTGATGTTTTGATTATTATGTGACGGGAGGGTCCTGAGCACTCCCTGCTCCCAGTTGTAGCTCTGGGGTATAGGGCAGTGGGCAACTGTTCTTACCTGCCGTTCTGAGGTCAGTAGCCTCTCTAGGATGTCTCGGGATACGGTGTCCACACATGAGCAGACCAGCTGGGTGTCTGCTCCAGCCACAAGGATTAGGCAAGGGCAATTAGGATGTTTTTAACAACACACACACAAGCACTAATACTGGTGTGTACGCATGTGCAGGCATACATGCACACATGAGCACATGCACATACATCACAAACACTACCACCAAAGCTCAGAGAATGTCTTAGAGAAGAAATGAGAAGAACAGAAAAAGAGTGGGGAGGAATGCTGTGAAATCAGTCTAATGGTCTTGACAATGATGACAAGACTCATCAACTTACAGCAACAGTCTTCTGTACAGAACTGGCTGTTGATCCAGCCAGAACTCTGGCATGATGGGAGGTGCTCTCCAGGCCCCATCCCTTCCTGAAGAGCTATTGGCAGGTGATAGTTGCTGGGGAAGGAGAATCATTCTATCTTGAGTATCTAGGCCACTGGTAGGGCTCACATGCTTCTGTGGAGATCCCCATACTTATGGTCAGCACTAACTGGATTTGGTTGGTTACTGAAGCCAAAAGGTATGAATTATGGACATATAGAGCTTTGTTAGGGAAACTTGGAAGAAAGTGAAGGTGGGAAGGTATAGATATGATCATGTCAAGTTTTTAATAAAAAGAAAAATTACTATTGAAAAGTTTAAATTACAAGGAAAGTGTACATAAAAGAAAAATGACAGTCTTCTAACCCAATGCAATTTGTAGCTTAAAAGCAGACATTGCATTGAAGATAGTGTAAACTATTACTAGAATGCATGTGGCTGAATCTATATACAGAACAACACTGTAGCAGAAACTGCTAGCTAGCCATAATATCTACTGTTTCTGCATGCCCAGACTGCAGCTAAGCATTGACTGCTCAGCTAGCCTGCATTCTGTGAAATGGGAACAAAAATGCAAGTAACCCCCTAGTCCTGTCAACCTCTCCCTCATGCTGCCTTTCTGCTCTTTTCTATGCCTGCATCCTGGAATGAAAGCAAAATGAAGGGGTTTAAGATGGCCAAACCATTGTCATCTCTGTGTGTAAGGGGTGGTTCTGGTGCTCTGATTAAGAATGAATGCTGAAGGTCCTGTTCCCCAATTGGTTCTTGATCAATCAACAAAGATGCTAATGGCCAATGGCTGGGCAGAAGAGTTGGGACTTCCAGTTTCCCTGCAGGCAGAAGAAGGAAAGAAGGTTCACTATGCTTCAGAGGGAGAAAGAGCCACCAGCTATGTGGGATCCCAGGTGGAGTGGCCATTGGCCACTTCCCTGAGTGGGCCTGGGGTAGCAGGCAGAATATTAGAAACACAACTAAGCTAAGGGCAGATTTAGAGTGCTGAACTAGGAATAAAGGTAACTGAGCAATTGAGCTGAGGGAAGATTTAGAAGTGTTGAGTTGGGAGTGAAAAGAAACGTATGATAGCCAAGAGGGACTTCCAAGAGCCTGGCCATTGAGCTAAAAGCATAATAAAAATAAGTTAGTGTGTGTGTGTGTGTGTATTTTATGGATGACTCCTGGGTGGGGGCTGGAGGCACAGTCCACCCGAAGCTTAAAGCAGGTGAAACTATGCATTACATCAGTGCCCAGCTGGAGGACAGTCTGTAACTGCTCTTGATCCTGCCCCTACACACTGCTGGTGAGCTGGGCTTCTGTCAACAGAAACTACCCTATAGCTTTAAAATTTTTAAAATCTACTTTTAATTATAGTTCTTAAATGCTTTAACCACCCTTCTAGAACACCACCCACAAAAGGTAGTGGAAAAGAAAGGATACGGGGGAAGTGGACCTGTTTAGAAATGGTTCTTTGGATCAGATTACAAAATTAGAACTCAGAAAATGCCATTATAGGCAGAGACAAATTTAAATATAAGTAATACACATTAGTGTTAGACAATTCTCAAACTTGTAATGGAATTAGAACAAAGAGGCTTCCTGAAGAAGTTTATCTGTTTCTCTAGAACAGTGGATCTCAACCTGCAGGAGTCAAACAACCCCTTCACAGGGGTCATATATCAGCTATCTGCATATCAGATATATCGATTCATAACAGTAGCAAAATTACAGTTACAAAATAGCAATGAAAATAATTTTATGGTTGAGGGTCACCACAACATGAGAAACTGTATTAAAGGGTCACGGTATAAAAACCACTGCTCTAGAAACTGGAATAGGGCTAGAAAGATCTTGTTGTCATTTCCCTTCAAACACTTCATGACAGCATTGTTGTTCTATAACAAGAGGTTCCTTGAAGACAGCAGTGTGGGTATGGACATTTTTCCTGAAGGAGATAGCTGGTAGAAACCTTGCAAGTCTGACCCAAGTACAGTAGGTCTGGAGGATAACTTAGTTTTTCTTGCAAGAAGATTACCAGAGATCTATCTGATAGAAAAGCCAGGTCACAGTTCCATCTTTCTCAAGTGCCAAAGAGCATCAAAAAGGCACAGAAGCACACAGTACACTTGTTTGACTCTTTATGAGCCACAGTAAAAATAAGAGTGTATAAATGCTTCCCTCTTCCATGTTTGCCCATCTATTAGTGTTGTCTTGTAACTTTCTTGTAGCACTTGCTTCTTCCTGACAGACATCCTGCATTCTGACTTTGAGGTCTTTTCAGTGGCAACACACTGTTCTGTAACCTACAACCCTGTTTAATAGCCTCTCCTGGAGTTGCCAAGCCCCAACAACTTCCTACTTTCTCCATCTCCCTCTTGTCCCACTGCTCAGACCCATATTGTCATGTTTGTCTGTAACTGCCCATTTCATTTCTGATGTAAACAGGGACAGGAGTATGCAGGTTATACCTAGTTCCTGTTTGCTGCCATGCTGTCTGATTTCTGGTTGGGTTTGATGTAAACAGACTTCACCAACAATCTTCCTCCACCATGAGCTTAGTTGATGGATCATGTTAGACTGAAACCATGAGCCACATCTTCCCCTCCTGTGTCTTTCAGGTATTTTATCAGAGCCTGGCTACATACAGACCTGGGACTCCTTGCCAAGAACATTAAAAGTTTGAGCTAACCACCACCTCCACCACCACCTCCACCACCACCTCCACCACCACCACCTCCACCACCACCACCTCCACCACCACCTCCACCACCACCTCCACCACCACCACCTCCACCACCACCACCTCCACCACCACCACCTCCACCACCACCACCACCACCACCTCCACCTCCACCACCACCACCTCCACCACCACCTCCACCACCACCTCCACCACCACCTCCACCACCACCACCACCA
The DNA here is from genome assembly GCF_011762505.2 of Arvicanthis niloticus. Classification (NCBI taxonomy): domain Eukaryota; kingdom Metazoa; phylum Chordata; class Mammalia; order Rodentia; family Muridae; genus Arvicanthis; species Arvicanthis niloticus. The sequence continues at coordinate 13,617,854 of NC_047675.1, forward strand.
AACTCTTTACACGATGCAGCTCATTAAGACATCATCAATGCTATGATGGAGGCAGTAGTAGTCCTTCTTTTCTACAAAAGAAACTGTGTAGCTGACAGGACAGGGGCAGAACTGGTTGGAACCAAGTCTATAGGATTCTATATCTGAACCCTGAACTTCATTAATTGGCCTAACCTTTTAAGCCATCTAGTTTGAATTTATTTTTACACCATCTACATCCTTTTTTTTTTGAAAATTACAATAATGGCTAGTAGAAAACGATCCTGAAGTGATGTTCTGGGTGATATTCCTTGCTGTAGACAAGGAAGAATGGGAACGTTTCTCCACTTCTATCTCCACAGTTTCAGTTCCATTGCATTTCCAGACCTCCTTTGCTCTTAGTGGCATTCCTCAGCACAGTTAAGAACAATCTCGCCTAGAAACAGGACATTTGATTGTCTTGCATCTTGAGTGTTGTCTTGGGTTTGATTCTTTTCAAAGTCACAGTTCCCATGTGCTTGGTGAATTTGATTGACAAGGACAGCAGGACTTAATAGATATTATTTCCTATCTAGAAACTCATTAAGATTCATGGTCTTAACCAACCACACTGGTGTACATCTGTAATCCTATGAAAGGGTTAAAAAATTTCAAAAACTCCTAATAGGCAAGCAGAACCAAGAGTACAGGTCAGCTTGGTTATGAGCTCTGTGTTTCAGGAACTTGGCTGACCACAAGATAGATGGCTGATTACATATAGGCTCTTAGAGAATAGCCTGTTCCTTGGACCCTGTCACAAACTGAATCATGGGCTGGGACTTTCCACAGGTGCTCTCCAATAACCCTCCTTTACTTCCCCTGGGTTGTGGTTTCCCCCCTGAGTTGTAGTTTTTTACTTTAAATTCTCTCTGTCTCCAAAGCCCTGGGGTCAGACCCCACTGCCCCTGCATGGGCTACAGGTCTTGACCTCAATATACTGATTGAAATATACCGATTGAAATATACCTCTTGCTGATTACATCAAGTTTGGTGTCTTGTGAGTTAATGGGTGGCCGTGAATTCCCGAGACTTGGGTGAGGTCCTCCCTTCATGGAGGCCTTACACCTAATCCTCAGGAATTAGAGGCAGGAAGATCTTCGTTCAAGACTAGCCTGGGCTGCAGAGGGAATTCTTGGATTTGCTTCATCCATATGGTTGTATGCCATAATCAGGAGTAGATAAGATAAAGGTTATCTTAGGCTTTTTTCATTGCTGTGATAAAGACCATGACCCTGAGCAATCTGGGGGTAGGGGGAAAGGGTCGATCCCATCTTACAATTCTCAGGTCACAGTTCATCATCAAAGGAAGGCAAGAACTTGGAAGCAGAGGGTGTGGAGAAGTGCTTCTTAGCTTTCTCTTTTTCTTTGTATTCATTCCTGTATTAGAGTGATTATTAATATCCATGTAACAAAATCAGTATTACACTGCCTTAAAATATTCTCTTCCAAAACACATTAGTCCATTGCTTTAAATTTACCCTCAGGCAAATTCTTAGAACACACACACACACACACACACACACACACACACACACACACACAAAGCAGTTACTTTCTTTGCTAAGATATCACAAGAATGGTCTCTAGCCCAATTGCTAATGTTGTTTTCTTCTGAAACCTCTTGAGTTTGAACTCCCCCAACTAGTTCATAGCTCTCATCACTACCATCCCCCAAGCTCTTAATGGAACCACCCATTCAGTTCTGCTTACATTTAACTTGCTTTCCTTGTCCAAAGTATCAAACTCTTTTTACACTCTTTTGCAAAACATGGTCACATCTGTCAGCAATACCCATAACCTGGTACCAATTTCTGTCTGAGTTACATTTCCATTTTTGTCAAAACACAACAAAGGCAACTAACAAAATAAAGCATTTAATTTGGCTTATGGTTTCATGGGACTAGAGTCCATGATGGCCAGAGCAAAGGCACAGTAGCTAAGGACCAACATCTGGATCCAGAAAGAACTAACAATGATGGCCCAAGTCTTTTGAAACTGCAAAGCCTAACCCCAGTGACAAACTTTTTTCCAGCAAGGCCCCTAAACCTCCTAATCCCCCCCTACAGCCACCAACTGGAGACCAAGTATTCAAACATATGAGCCTCTGAACGACCTTATCACTCAAACCATATCTGAGGCTTTCCAAATGAGGGCTGAGGGAAGGAAGCATCAGGGAAAGTAGCAGACTTTAGACAGACCAATGGTAGTACTTATTTTTTTTTTTAAAGATTAACCAAGGATTTATATATTAGCAAATACTAAATACACAAGTAACCCACACAGTTAGAATTGTTATCCCAATTACCTAACCTTTTGATATGAATAACTACCTGAGACTTCTAGAGACACGAGGGTGACATCCGCAGCCATCGTGCCTCCCCTCTTCTCTCTTCCTCTTTCTCTTCTTCTCTCCTAAAAATTTCCACTCCACCTCCCCTTCTACTGCCCCATCACCAGATCTAGCCTTTATTTTATAAATTAAGGTGGGCAGAAAGTTCACAAGAAGTCACCTGTATTCTGGTTCACTCCTTGTCTGCAACCTCTCCTGGGAAAGTAGAATTAGCATGAAAACACAAGACCAGGGCTATTCACAACACTTCCCCCTTTCTGTTCAATTAAAGAACTTTTTTTAAATCTCAGAAATAAATTGAGAACAACTATTACCATTTTGTAATTTATAAAGTACAAGATAGACCTACTACTCAGTCCAACATTATTGTCAATAAAAAGACCATTGTCATCTATCCTAACTTAAAAGACTATAGTTCTGTATCTGGCTATATACTGGCTTTAGAATGAATGCCATCTAAAAACCATCCTCTCAAGTCTGTTCTCTCAAAGTAAATAGCCTGGGTTGGATATGAGACTACAAGTCTTCAAAACCATCAGAAATCCAGAATGGCTGAATTAACTGAAAATATGGGAAGCACAAAGCATGGCTTCCAAAACTTAGCCAATTTGTAGGACCATTGATCACCTGGACAGTCCCTTATATTTCAGAATGTTGAAGCATATGATCTTTAGCCCTTTGGCCTAGGATCATCTGACAGACCTAGTAATGCAGAATTTTTAAGGATTGATTACCCTGTCTAGGTAGAGATTATCAGTCAACTATTCCGAATAGTGTGTCCTATTTCTGAACACTGTTGTCTATAAATGATATGAGGCAATTCTTGTCTAGTGGCTGTCTTGCCAGCAATGGAGTAACTCCATAGATGAGACCCAAGGTTCCCATGGGGCCCACATTGACAGAATTTGAGTATCCTGTGAGACATATTAAAACAACATATCCTTATACCAACTTAAACACAACTGATTCACACTTTTATCTATTCCTACTTATAAGCAGGTAGCTAGTCAAAGCAGGATTTAAACCCAGAATTCCCATGGAGCCCTCGCAGCTCCTGGCCTGCTCCCATGTTCCTACTCTAAGCCCATTTGTCTTGGCAAGCTCTCCAGCAGGACCTGAGCTCCCAAGCTTGTTTCACCGGGCTGCTCTCTCTAGCTTGCTCCTGTAGTGACTGGTCACTGTGTTTCCAGCTCCAGTTCACTCTTCCCTGGAGCCACTAGTTCCTTCACAACCATAACCACCTGGTTGTTGGAGGACCCACTTCCCAGTAACTAAGTAAAGTAAAACTCTAAAGCTTAAAGATTAACCAAGGATTTATATATTAGCAAATATTCAATACACAAGTAGCCCACACAATTAGAATTGTTATTCCAATTACCTAACCTTTTGATAAGAATAACTAACTGAGACTGCTAGAGACATGAGGGTAACATGCACCCATCTTGCCTCACCTCTTCTTTGGTAGTACTTATTCTAAATGGTTCTTTTCCACACAGAGGTCCAGTGCTGAAGTACACACCATCCATAAAGAAGTCTTTTCTGTCTCTTCTTCTTCTTCCTCCTCCTCCTCCTCCTCTTCTCCTTCTTATTTATTTATTTATTTTCCAGACTTTATTCCCCATTTGGGAATAAATGTCCTTCTTATTTATTTATTTATTTATTTATTTATTTATTTATTTATATTCCAGACTTTATTCCCCATTTATTTCCCCCTTCAGCTTGTTGACCTTTTTTGAGTTCTGTGTACTATATCTTGGGTATACTTCTTTTTTTTGGCTAATATCAACTTATTAGTGAGTACATACTGTGCATGTCCTTCTTATTTTTCAATTACTTCACTGTCCCAACCCTTCTCAGACAACATAAAAAAGAACAGTGATCTAGAGTAGTTGTAAAGTCTTTAAAAAAAAAAAAAAAACTACTATAGGAGAAAAAAAATGATGCTCTCATGGGGAACTGGGATCCTGATATTAATTGTAATTGAACAGTAGAACAGCTTTCCTATTGGTACTACTGGGAATTATTATGCTCATTCACCTTTGTTTTCATAGCTTATCCTTTTAGGATTCTTTGATCTCCCAGGAGAATGAGACAAAGACTGAGCTGGTCACTTTTTGTCACCCAGAAAATATACCCTACTGCTAAATATTTATTCTTTGCTCATCCATGGTTAGGCTCAAGTCTTTATTTCCTTCCATTCACTGAAGCAGAATGGGATGTCAGTAAACGCTTTGTTCAGTTTGTAGATGAACCATGGTCTTTAACATCTGTCTCTGTGAATCAGCTCAGGCTCACAATCTTCCAGCTGTGGTCCCATATCTTAAATGTGTCACAGTCTTTGATTTTACTAAAGAGGTATCATTAAGTCCTTTTGTCCTCTAGACTCTTGAGGTTCTATATCTTTCTACCCTGAAATGCCTGAGATGTCAAGTCATTCTAAACAACTGTAGACTCGGGGATCCACTACTCCAGGCATCATTCTATAAAGTCACTTTCCTTTATACGACATGTAAGAGTTTGGAGGCCAGAATTGGACAAAGGTTAAGTAAACTGAGTACCTGCATCCAGTGCCCTGCAGTTCATGCTGAGCACACAGCAGAAGCTGAATATATGTTTGCTGATTGCATTTTTAAAAGAGAAAATGATAAATAAAATGAATTGAGACTTGTCTAAGAGTAGATATGATTGAAAACCACATCTAGAAGAAGGAAAACGACGAGTGGCTGTTTTCTGAGTCTTATATGTGACTGCACAGTTAGCAAACCTGTACATGTTTATCTCATCTAGGGAAAAAAAACCTGTAAACTTGGCATTTACGAGAACAGCTGATGAATGGCTTTAGTCATTTGAAAGCTAAAAGCTGAGGATTCCAACTTTGCTTCATAAAAATAGCTTTTGAATCACATCTGAAGTTGGGAGGTTTTACACACATTAATACCACAGGTGATTTTTCAACTTCCATTGAACTGGGAAGAAAATGACTAGATCCAGCAGATTCAGCAGCTAGAAAGTAGCTCTTTTTTCATTGTTTAAATTTGTTCTTTGACAGTTCCATGCATGTATATAGTACTTTCTGTTTAACCTCACTCCCACACTCTAATCTCCCTCCCAACTTCCTCGCTACAGAGCCTTGTCCACATCTATACTATTGTACTTTGCTTTGCAACCTTCTGAATTTTTCCAAAACAATCCATGTGGCTGTAGGTGTGGAATGATCCCTTGAAGCCTGGTGGGCTCACATTTGGTACAGAGCTGAAGGCAACAACTCTCCTAGAATATGTCAGTGGCCAAAAGTTTAGTAAGGAGAGGGTAGGGCTCATGGGCTCCTCCTTTGTTAATGACTGGCTGTTTACAGGTTTACTGCATGCAACTCAAGAGCAGATGACCATAGCTACTATGAGATAATATTTTCAATGGCTGTACTATGCCCTAAAAATTATATTTCAAATCTCCCTGTCTTCTGGCTCTTATGTTCACCCCCATCTCCTGCTCCTTGCAATCTCTCTTGCAATACCTCCTGAACCTTAGAAGAGGTAGCATAGATAGTTCTAGCTGCATCAAGTACTGGGCCATTCATTTTCTGTCAGGGATATGTAGGGTGGTATCAGCATAGTTCATCATCTTTCATTCCTATAGGATGATAGCTGACAGCTATTTGATGTATACATATTGTACCAGTGAAAAATTCCTTAGATTTGTTAACTACAAAGAAACCCAGGCTTGGAGGGTGCCATATGCATTTATGTTTGCAACTTGCTTCACTAAAAATTGGAAAAATATATGTACTCTTCCCTCAAGAGAAACTGCCATCTGCAGCAGAGTACAGCAAAATGTGGCTGACAAATGAGAAAAATTCACTGAAAGTATTTTGCTAATGCTTCAAGAATTCCTTCTCTGGGGAAATGTAAACAAGGACAATCCCCTAGTCCTAGGGTCCTAATAACAAACCAAGAGTACTTTGAGACTATTAGTGAGTGTATTGGGCTTACTTACCGAGCATGTATGAGGATTTATGGGTAACCACAAATAAGCTTCACTGAAAAGTCTTTACCGAGCATTAACGATGGTTTCTCCATTGATAGAACTCCCTCCATTAATCTTTCCCACTCTACACACCCATGCCCTTCCCAAGACTCCTTGAGGTCACATGGGCCCAATTAAGGCAGGATTTCTACAAATGCTAGGAGGAGCTGCTGGACTCTAATGAACATCTCTACCCACTTCTGTGAGGGAATGCCTGATGGTGATGGACTCTTGTAAACAGGCAAAGCTGCTCTGATAAAACTGGAGATTGTTTTGCTCTAGAACTGTATTCCAAAACAACTAATTGGCACATTGCCATGTAATTATTGAGCTTTTCTTGGCATCTGATATGTTTGCACAAATGTTAAACAATATATGAAATCATATTTTCCACATACACACAAACAGGCATCGTGGTGGTATGAATGTGAGTATGTGAGCCTGAAAGTTTGCTATGTTAACAGTAGTGATTGTCATGGGGAAACAGGAAATGCTGCTCTCAGAACAAGCACTGGAGCCCGAGTTGGAGAATCGAAAGAGTGTATTCACATCAGTGGACTCATGGAAGCAACCTCCTAAAAACCTGATTTCCAGTTCCAGTCCCTCAGGATATTTATAAGTGGCACAGCATTATTCTGATTTTTTTCATCATTGGTGAGTTCAACTTTTAGCCTACATAATGATGTTAACATCTTACTTAGTTAGGGTGTGTCTAGTGCTGGGATAAAACATGATCATGACCAAACAGCAAGGTGAAAGGAAAGAGGGTTTACTCAGTTTACACTTCCAGATCACAGTCCATCATTGGAGAAAGTCAGGACAGGAATACAAAGAGGGCAGGAACCTGGATGCAGGAGCTGATGCAGAAACCATGGAGGAGTGCTGCTTACTGGCTTGCTCTCCATGGCTTGATTAGCCTGTTTTCTTCCAAAACCCAGGACCATCAGCCCAGGGATGGCACCAGCTACAATGCATTACCATTACCTCACCATTAACTAGTGATTAATTAATCACTAATTGAGAAGATGCATTACAGCCAGATCTTATGGAGCCATGCTCTTCCTTTCAGATGACTCCACCTTGAATCAAGTTGACATAAAATTAACCAGCACATCTAAGGTTCTTAATCAGGTTTATTTAGAATTAAAGAATTAAAAGGCAAAAAAAAATTTCAAACAGGAAAAATGTCAAACACAGCAGACAAGTACAGACAGAACTAGCTGATAAAATACCCCTTTTATTAGGTCTGAGGAATCACATATATAGTAGACACACAGAAAAAAAGGACTCCCTGCAAAGCAGAGGGGCCTCTGAGGAAGCAGGAACCCAGCCTTTCTTTGAGGGCTTGGTCTTTGAAGGATCTTCTCCTAATTTAGGGTTGGTCAATTTGAATAAGACAGGATGTTTATTAGCCTACAACTGTGTGTAAACATGTCCTGATGGAGTCTTGAACTTGTCTAGATACTCCATCAATGGGACCCTACTGGTAAGAGAGAGAACCTACCAAGCCTTAATTGTAAGCTGCCAGGCTTTTGTCTCAGATCAGGAGTGTAAGGAAGAAGCTGACCATCTTAGAGGTTTGCCATCTCTATTTTCTATTCATGGCCCTTTTCCCTGTCCATCTGCCAACTGAAAAATCCACCTTGCTCTTAGTCTTTCATTCCCCACACTCCCCTAGCTGTTTCTAGGAGTTTGGGGGTGATGACCAATTTAGCTTCTTTGAGTGTCAGAAGGAGCGATGGGGGGCAGCAGTTGGAATGTCTCAGAAGTGGGCCTATTTAATGTGCTGTGATATAAAGACATGAACATAACTGAGGATTCAGAGTACAAGACAAACATTGAGTTATAGGTGCACCCTTGGAGCATGTTACGTGTGTGAGGTAGCACCTATAACCCACAGAAAGTGAAACTACTAGTACTGCTATAATTTCTACTGAGAGCATAGGTAGGAAAATAGCTGGGGATGTTTTGCCTTTATTAGAGGAAGAGAACATGTCTATTACAAGATGTAAATTCTGACAAAGGCTCAAGAACTCGAGATACCTTTTACTGAGTTCAGAAAGTCAACCATCCTGTCTCCTCTATTACAACCTTGTGGAGAACATTAAGAGACAACGATAATGAGGAAAATTCTTTGACATTGTGATTAACATAAGGTTTGTAAGGTGAAACATACTTATGCAGCTGGCTAGACTGTACTAGAGCCCTGTAGCAGGATAATGGCAGAGAAATAGTCTTCTCTATATCTAGACTGATGTGAGTTTTATTTCACAGATCAAAGTGTAACTGTGCAATCAGCTGTTTGACATGACAGCCTCCCATGTAAGGAGGAAGCTGCAGGAAACTTTATAAAAGAAGTCAGTTAACATAGTAGTGCCTTTAGCAGTGCCCTCCCCCAGCAATCGATGCCTCTGCCCATGTGTGTACCAGGTGTCATGGTCAGTGGGAGTGGAAACTGTGGGCCAAACCTGAGTGAAATCCAAACTCTATTTGCTGAGGTCACAACCAGACTTCAGCATCTAACTAACAATCTGAAAGATAAATATCTCTCTCTCTCTCTCTCTCTCTCTCTCTCTCTCTCTTTCATTCACTCATTTTTTTAAATATAGGGTCATCAGAAATATTCTACCCTTATATCCTGAATATTTTCCTTAAGGCTGTGAGTTTGACGCCAGCCTCCTTCAGTTGGGGATCATGGTGGTTAGGGTGAAGAGGGAAACATTACAGTTACTATTCAGAAAGAGGATCCCACAGTTGGTAAATATGGTTTCAGTTTTTGTTTTTTGTTTTTAGATTTGGCTTCAACATTTAAGAAGCTAGGTCTGCTTATCTCAGCTGAAGATAGATACTGCAGTGCTGAATTAAGCCAAGGCTCATCCTATATCTGGAACATATATATGTGTGTATACACACACACACACATAAAGTATACAATGTTTATATACTTAATATAAAATATATTATATATTATACATTATATAATGTATAATCATGTGTAATATAAATTATATAGTACCATTATATAATATCATGTAATATATATACATATATACACACATATATATACATGTATATACGTGTATATATGTATATATATATATATACATATATATATATATATATATATATATATATATATATATATGAAGTGTTAGTAAGAAATAGTTGTCCAATAACTTTCCATTTGATTATATAATATCTGAGCACTACAGTCCTTTGGAATGTTAAAGAAGCATACTCTGCCTATCGGAGAATCTATTTAACTCCTGTTTTCTCAACAAGGAAATATGGGGAAAGGATTCTGTAACTAGGTGTGGGAAGCCAACAGAAGGCGGCTATCATTCGTGCAGCCATCTTGAGCCATATTCCCTGACAAGAGACTTGATTACAATAGCCTACAACAGCTGAGCACACTCTGATAACATCTTGTTTTAGATACCCAGGATTTTCCCTTGGGTGTGTGAGACTCAAAGGTATGTGACTTAAGGGCGTGACTTAGAGATCAGATTTAGAGATAAGACCTAAGGGCATGACTTAAAGGCATGACTTAAAGGTGTGGCTTAGAAGTGAGACATAAAAGGCGAGGAACAGACAGAAGAAATTATTATTAGGTATAAGGCACTAGAACTTGGAACTGGAAACTTGGAACTTGTTGGCACTAGGGACTAGGAACTAGAGACTAGGAACTCAAGACTTGGGACTTGGACTAGGAAGAGAGACTGAAGAATAAATGGGATTAAATCACACTCTGTCTGGTCTCCATTCCTCGAGTCTGTCCTCTCTCTCTCTCTTGCTGAGCCCTGACCTGATGACCGGAGCAGTTTGGGGCAGTGCAGACTCTAACAATTTAGCCCCCAAGGCTTTTGGCAGTGCAGGTTCCAACATTGATAGAGTGGTTTGAGACATTTTGGCCCCCAAACGTGGGGTAGAGGGGTCCTCAACATTTTTGGCGCCCAGAGTGGGGCAGCTTGGGCCGCAACATCTAGGGACCATGGTGATGGTGGAGACTAGTAACCACTATGTGACTAGGGAACATGGTGAGTGTAGAGACTAGTAACCAGGGTGTTGTGGAAATTCCAGCAACAAACACATTTCCAGAAGCAGAAAATGAGTCATCCCAGGCTGATTTTTTTCCAAGCAGCTGGAATGTAAGCTAAGCATGGTGACTTTGCTTCTATCCAACACTAGCCTTTTTCTATCACATGATCTCTCAAGTTTCAGCCACCTCGTATCTCCCAGCAGAAATCTCTGTTTCTCCTGGTTGGCCCCATCTTCCTAATACTAACACATCACCCCTGTATTAGTCACCTGCTGACAGCCTTTCACAGACATTATCCCCTGTTAGCCTCAGAACCCAACTCTCTTCCCGCTAGAGTTATAGTGCAGCGCCCAGCTCAGTCCTTACCTCACCTGACTATGTGGAGATGCATAGTAACTGTCATTGTGCTTGAGTGCTGGTCAGGGCTGGCCAACAGCAGACCGGGGCCTGACTGGGAAGGGAAATGATGGGTTTAGGCCTGAGGCTTCCTGAGACCTAAGGGCAGAATGGGCAAGGAGGCAGCTGCTTTCTCTGTCATCACTTTTATTCCCAGAATCTACCTTCATTCAGTTGATTTTATAGGAAATAAAAACAAAGGCAGTCAATCATTCCAAAATCCATCCTGCCCTCTGAGTCAGGTGACGGTCAGCCTAGGCTCCATGATGCTGAGCATTCTCTCCTTATTACCTCCTGCACATACCATATAGACTTTAAAGGTACCCCTCTCTGTCCCTCTGCCCCAATCACTATCATCGTGATGTTATATAGAACAGTAAAGTATCCCAAAGGAGCAGCAGTCAGTCCGGGAGAGGAAGGAACCACATAATTACCCTTCAGAAGCAAATTCACAGAAAGGAGCAACCAAAAATCCCAAAACTTATAAAAGAAAGCAAAACTTTGTTCTGGGGGCTTCTCTCAGAAGACTTACCAGGCAGGTGTCTCCGAGGATACTTTTCTGCACCCTCCACTCACAATTCGTCTCACGACAGATCTCTCTCTCTGTCTCTCTCTCCCTCCCTCCCTCCATCCCTCTCTTCCTCCCTCCTTTCTCCTTCTGCTCCAACCCCTACCTCTCTTATTTTCACTTTTAATGAAGTTTTTTTTCAGGTCTTCAAGGGAAGGGTTTTCTTTCTTATAAGTCCCCATTCTGTTTGCCCTCTACCATACAGTATATCGTTTTCTGTCTAATATTTTCTGTTCTCGTTTGCTCTTTGTAACTGAAAGCAGCTTGAAAGGGCTTATTGGTTATACATCTAGATCACAATCACTGAGGGAAGTCAGGGCAGGCAGGAATTCAAGTCAGGAACCTGAAACCAGGAACCTGGAGCTGATTCCTGAACAGAAGAGTGCTGCTTACTGACTCACTCCCAGGCTTGTGTTCAGCTAGCTTTTTAAAAATACAGCCCAGGACTACCTGCTCAGGGATGGCCCTAACCCACATCAACCATCAATCAAGACACAGCCACAGGCCAATCTGAGCTGGGCGGCAATCCTCCCCAACTGAGATTCCCCCAGCTAACTCTAGACTTCGTCAAGCTGACCACTGATGCTAACTAGAACCCTCCCTCCTAGGTTAAGAAAAGGGTTAAAGGGCCAGACAGAGGGAGGGATTGTCTCTGAGATGAGACTTGAATTGGTCAGAGAACCTTGCAGGGGAGACTGGAGCTGAGACAATGGTAAGTCAGTGAGGCACCATGGCTACACCTGGACTGCTCAGCTATGGGAAACTCTAGCTCTCTACTTAACCCAAGTTTCCTGCTAGAACCCATTTGGGCTTGAGGGGTAAATACAGCTCCCTGTAACCCTTCCCAGTGTGGCCATATTGAATAAATTTCCCTTTTCTACTTTTTCCTATTAACATGACCTTTATTTATTAAGGATGAGTGGTGGTTTAGGAATCTGTCTTAAAGTCAATGTTTATTTAACTATCTGTGTCAAAGTCTCTTACCTGACAGCTTGTAAATGACTATCTCCAAGTGATTTTAATACATTGAATGTCCTAAGCTTCTGTGACTTGAAATATGTATAACTGTGAATCTCAACTTTATATGACATGCAAAATTTGTAGGATTAAAGTCAGAAAAATTTACAAATTGAAAAGTGATCAATAAGTACTGTTTTCAGTATATCCGAATGATAAACCTGTCACTTTGGCTCTTGCCATTTGAAATACTGTTTGTCCTAAGTGTTTTGTAATTGTAAATGTGAGGTATATGTACATAGTATTTGTTTGTAGCAATTATCTTTGATCCCTGAATTCATAAATGCTCTAAACATTTGATGGTCAATAGTATAGACTCATCCTTCTGAACTAAAGACTTTAAATTTTGCTTTATATCTAGAAGCAAGTTAACACATAAGGAGCTTCTATATAATTCTGTGTAATGATGTTAATTATCTCTGACTCTCTTATATGCATGTATACTCTAGTATTATAGAAGCCTTCTGAAAATTATTAGGTATTGGACATTGGTAAATCTGTAGACTAGTAGCTAATTTTCAAACTAGTTTTCTTTAATTATTTGTTCTTTACAACTCTGTTTGTAAAGCTTAATAACTGTTTTTGAAAACAAAGTAACAAAACCCAGCTGGGTTTTACACACACCTTTAATCCCAGAACTTTGGAGGCAGAGGCAGAAGAATCTCTGTGAGTTTGAGATCATCCTGGTCTACATAGCAAGGACCAGGCCAGCCAGGGCTACATAGTAAGACCCAGTCTCAAATAACAGAATAACAACACAGAGGATGTATTTGGAGAAGTATGACTTCTAACAAAAGAGTCTGAACAAGTAACTTTGAGATGCTAGAACATTCTCTACAGGATAAGCATAGTGGATTTCAGATATCTCTGACCTAAGAGCCACCTCATCTTTACCTCTTAGTTGCTTAAAATTGACACTAACTCCTTTGACACCTATCACCTTCATCACACCCAATGTGGGGTCAAGTCAGACCACTGGGACTAATTTTATCCCATCAGTGAGAGACTACAGTGCTATGGGGGGTGTGGCCTAATGTCTCCAGGCTACCAGACCTGATCTTGGAGTGACAATATATATATATTGGTTTTTTGAGACAGGGTTTCTCTGTGTAGTCCTGGCTGTCCTGGAACTCACTCTGTAGACCAGGCTGGCCTCGAACTCAGAAATTCACCTGCCTCTGCCTCCCAAGTGCTGGAATTAAAGGTGTGCGCCACCACTGCCCGGCTGACAAATATCTTCAAGTGGCAGGTCCATGATATGACAGAAGCCAGCTATAGGATGCATTTTTGGGCACAAACGCTGGAGAATTCATGCAAATAGCTCTGAGCATTGAAAATGAGAAGCTTTTTGTTTGTTTGTTTGTTTGTTTGTTTGTTTTCTCTAAACAACTTCTTAGAAATTCTTGTTGAGGAAAGCCAGTAACGCAGGACCAGAAAGAGGCGCTAGTCTCTCATTGGGGAACCTTCACAAGCACGGCCCAGGTACTACAAACCGCCAGCCTGTGAGATTCTGTTGTCTGATGCTGCAGAGCTACCACCACCTCTGTCCTCTGACTCCTGCTTTGATCATAACTGCTCTTATTTGTATGATCCTGATTTGTACAGCCCATATCTGCATAGCAGAGTTTGGACAACTGAAAACTAAGTGCACAGTTTCTTATTCTAACCTCCCAGGTCTATACACCAAACAATTGGAACTGTGAACCTTCACATGGCATGAGTTATGTGGGCAGGATACCCCACAAAGAATCTTATATTAACCATTAAAAAGTACTTCTCCCAAATGAAGGCTGTAGGGAGCAGAACTCAAGATGGCGCCTGGCTGGGTGCCTGATGCCCCTGGCGTGTTGGCTCACCATTTTAGGAAGCCTGGGTAGCATGTAGCCTAAGCTTTACTGCGAATACATTTTGCTTGTTCATCATTACATAAGATCAGGCCATGTGACATATGTGCTCAGCACCAATCGAGAATGACTTCGTGACAGGTTCTGATTGGAGAGGACACAGAGATTTAAGGGCTGGGAGCTAGAGCTCTGGGGTTTTGCAATAATTCAAGGTTCCTGAATAAACCGTGTTGGGAAGGAGATCCCATGTCCATTGTCTTCTGTCTGCTGGTCGGTTCAAGAGTCGACAAACGGTGGCCTGTATGGGGAACTTCAGAATCCATCACGGTCAGGGCAGCTAGCTGGTAAAGTTCCCAGGTAAATGGGACAAGGATAAGTTCTCGGTTCAAAGACTATAAAGTTCCTGGTTTTGGGACAAGTTAAGCAGAAAAAGTGAAAGGAGTAGAGCTTAAGAAGGCTACTTTGGAAAAGTTCTTACAGGCAGTGGTGGATGAGGTTTCAGTTTTGGGGAAGGATCTTAAGACGGCCAAGCAACGAAAGGTCCAAGAATGATAATGTTAATTGATTTAACTTTTAAAATGGGTGTGATTTTGAGTTGTGTACTTATATTTCTCCTCTGGATAAAAACTCAATGTAAAGGTTTTTCTGGTTACTGGCTTAAGGAAAGGCTGATTTGGGAAAAAAGGGTTTTCTATGTGTTTTCTGAAGAGGTCATTAAGGTAATAGTTATATCTCCCAGAATTATATGGATCAGACATGACAGAGGTAGGCCTCTAGAAGACTAGATTCCAGAGAATCAAACAAAATAATTATCTTGATACTAAAATTTGTTTTGAGATTTGTATATTACAGAATACACAGCTTTGGTGAATGAATCTTAAAGAAAAGATCATTAAAACTGTTTGATCCAACCCTTGATCTAGTTTACTTTGGTTTGAAAGGCAGTCTTAATATGCACAGCAGAGGTTGATAAGTTACCCTACACCTGTAGCTAAGAGTCGAGCTGAGCTGAAAAAGCCTTTCCAGGAACTGATTGTCAGCATAAGCTGCTTTTAAAAGGCCCAGCAGCTTTTTGGTTTATCTAATGCAGGGCTAGCCGCTGCTGTGATGCAAATGACTCATGGTACAGGTGCAGCAAATAATAATGCGTGCTTTAAGTGCAGGCAACCAGGACACCTGAAGCATCAATGCCCATAGCTGCAGGATAATCAGGATCAAAGAAGCCAAACTCCAGGTTTATGCCCGAAGTGCAAAAAGGGAAATCATTGGGAGGCACCATCAGTTATGACCCTTTTTAGAAATAAGAGAGATTTTGGCATTACCACTGCTATCATTACAGCCATTACAGTATCTGCCGTGGCGGCTACAATGGCTGCCAGCTCATTGACCACCACTGTTCAGACTGTGGCAGCGGTCAATAATATTTCTGCTTCTGTGGCGCAAGCCTTAGATACTCAAAGCAATATCAACAGCCAGCTTAAAGCTGGAATTTTGTTACTGAACCAGAGAGTTTATCTGGTGCAAGAACAGGTGGATGTCTTAATGGAATTGGCTCAGCTAAGGTGTCAATGGAAGTACTCTGGGTTGTGTGTAACCACGGTCAAATTTGAGAATGCTAGTTATGCAGCACAATTATCAAGAAATATTTCTCAGTATCTTACAAGAAATTGGTCCGGGGCGATGGATGATCTTTGATACTATGGCAGTCTATTGTTACCATCAATGCTACTCGAGTGGATGTGTCCTTTGCATCTGGCATGGCTGATTGGATTCTACGGACAGTTTTTCATCTGAGGGAATGGGCAGGCTTGGGAGCCTTGGCTCTGTGTCTTTTACCTATCAGTTGCCTAGCATTCTGGTGTCTGTGTTTCATAAGAGTTAGACATGCCTGTGATCAAGCCCTGATGGTACAGGCATTTGCAGCAGTGGAGCTGGGACAGTCGCCACAAGTATGGCTAAATATGATTGGAAAAGATTGATATGGATATGGTTTGATGAGAAGGACCCTTGCCCAGCAGTTTTGAGGAGGGCTCTGTGTATCAGTAATCACAGGGTGTCAGGTGGCTCTGCAAGGGATGTCCTTGAATTATATCAAGGTAGATTCCCTGAGGGATATGCCTGATTGCATGGAGGTTGACGCTAAAATCCTTCCCCCATGAAAAGGCGTCAGGATGGGTATGATTAGTAAACCTACTGCACAACGACAGAGGTCTGAAAATCATTACAATGTCCCATATTTGTCATCCTGATGGGGATCAGGTCTCTACCCCCCCCCCGTTAGAAAATGGTAATGAGTACCCTATCCTCTTTTTGTCTGAGGTCGGTGAGACTTCTCATCAAATCAATATAAAAGGGGGAAATGTAGGGAGCAGAACTCAAGATGGCGCCTGGCTGGGTGCCAGACGCCCCTGGCGTGTTGGCTCACCATTTTAGGAAGCCTGGGTGGCAGGTAGGCTAGACTTTACTGCGCATGCATTCTGCTTGTTCATCTTTACGTAAGATCGGGCCATGTGATGTATGTGCTCAGCACCAATCGAGAATGACTTCGTGGCAGGTTCTGATTGGAGAGGACACAGAGGTTTAAGGGCTAGGAGCTAGAACTGGGGGGGGGGGGGGCTTTGTGGTAATTCAAGGTTCCTGAATAAACCGTGTTGGGAAGGAGATCCTGTGTCCGTTGTTTTCTGTCTGCTGGTCGTTTCAGGAGGCAACAGAAGGCTTTGCAGCGTAGTGTCTTATCTTTCCAGTTAGATCTCCACTCTCCAGCCTGTTGCCCTTTTGTAGTGTATTCAATGAGCTATTTTCCTGTTCTAGTCTGAGGAGTGAGTTCATTCACCAGCTAGTGAATACCCAGCCCCCTGTACTTCTGTAAGAGCCAGCAGGGAGAAGAATGCTTCTGGGGCTTCAGGGATAGCTATGTTTGAAATGGTGCAGTTTTCTGGATAACATGGTCAGTCGGCACAACCTCGAATGTGCTCAGCTGACCGCTGCAAGATTTTAGTGACTTATTTCTAGAGTTTAAATCATCTGTGACAACAGCTGGAGAGACCACTCAGTAGTTATGAACACTGGCTGTGTTTCCAGAGGTTTTGAGTTTGGTTCCTAGTGCCATATCAGGGAGCTCACAACCATCTGTGACTATTACCAGACAACTTCTGGCCACAGTGGGTGTGTAGACAGACATGAAGCACATAACTCAGGTGGGGATGTGTACACATAAATAAAAAATCATGGTTGTGACAATGAGTCTCTTACCAAATGCATTCATTCCAAAAATATCCACTGAGCCCTGTTATAAGTGTAAAGGATCTAGTGGCAGCCCTGTTATAAGTGTAAAGGATCTAGTGGCAGCCCTGTTATAAGTGTAAAGGATCTAGTGGCGGCCCTGTTATAGGTGTAAAGGATCTAGTGGCAGCCCTGTTATAAGTGTAAAGGATCTAGTGGCAGCCCTGTTATAAGTGTAAAGGATCTAGTGGCAACCCTGTCACAAGTGTAAAGGATCTAGTGGCGGCCCTGTTATAAGTGTAAAGGATCTAGTGGCAGCCCTGTTACAGGTGTAAAGGATCTAGTGGCGGCCCTGTTACAGGTGTAAAGGATCTAGTGGCGGCCCTGTTACAGGTGTAAGGGATCTAGTGGCGGCCCTGTTACAGGTGTAAGGGATCTAGTGGCAGCCCTGTTATAGGTGTAAGGGATCTAGCAGTAGATGAGACATGGTCTCTCTTCTCCATTGTGAAGAAAGGACAATAAGCAAGTAAAGAAACAGAACAGTGACAGAGACTGAAACAAGAACAACAGCGGAGGACTGATTAGTACTTCGTGGAGGGACAAGAAGTAGCTAGAGAATCTATGAGCAGGACATGTTTGAACTGATTCATGAGAAGGACCTAGCCATGCTCTTGAGAAAATTCTAACCATTCCAGCAATAGAGGATTATAGTGCAAAACTCCTTAGGCAGGAGCAGATTAGCTGTGCTCATGAACAGAAAAAAGAGCCGATGGGGGCTAAAGTGAAGTGAACAGAGATTGGGAGGTGTGTGTTCAGAGCGTGAGGCGGGAATCTTACAGGCCTTAGCTAGTGATCTGTTAGCTGAAAAAGCAGGTGGAAGCATTTGGAGGATTTTAAGTGTCTGGGGTAGGAACAAAGCCTTAGAGCACAAAAGAAATGTGGGGAACTAATGCCAGGGTTCTGAACATGGAGGGACTATTCCATCCCACACAAGGACAGCAGGACTTTGTGCAGCATCTGAGTCTCTTTTCAGACTCACTGTTTTTTTAGCAAACTGCACCCCCCCGTGCTCCCAGTTAGACCCTTGACTTTTCATCTGAGACAAGCTGTAAGAAAAAGCACCCCAAGTCCCACATACTTGCATTTCCATATTTAGCCAGTGACCTTTCGATTTTGTTGCGGCAACTTATATTGGATTCCTGAACTCAGGTTCTATTTCCTTTTAATGAAGAGGTTCTGCCCTTAATTAAAATTATTTGGCCACATTTGCAGAGTTAGCTTTCTGCCTTTAAAACTACTGCCATCAGACCACCAGGCTCCTCTAAAAGGCCACTCCTCCCTGCCTCCCTGTCAGGACAGGAGCAGATCCCTAATGGCTTCAAGAGACATTTTCAAATGCCAGCAAGGCCCTTCTGCAGCACTCGTCAAAGTCCTCAGAGGCAGGGAATTGCCCATTAACCACATCATCCACTTTGGGAATCTGGTCCAAATACCATTTACTGAAAGTAAACTAAATTATGTTTTGTTTTCTGCTGATTACAGATAAGAAGTTAGATCATTTCTAAAATGCATCGTTCATTTTTGCAGGGGAGAAGTGAAAACTTCAACACTTAAAAATAACAGCACCCATTGTGCTATTTTCCTGTGATGTACAGACTCAAACCTTCATGTCCTTCATAAGTAAGGGTCACCGTCTGGGTCGTGGTGCACAAGGGGTGTGCAGCTTTATGATGAATCTCAGTGCTGATTATTCTTTGCTGCCTTGTGACTGACTCCCAGCAGCAGCCCTGCCAAGCTGCTAATGAATTCTAGCATGCTTTTCTTCAGTAGCATTTTGACAGCAAGAGTTAACGTGATAATAATGGGGACAGGAAGAGGGAATGGATCTTTAAACAGCTCTTATTTTTGTGGTAGATGGGGAAAGCAGGGCTCAGGGTTAGCTCTGAGTGATAGGGCTGACGATAGGACTGATGATTTTAAAGTCCATGCTACACATTTATAAAGTGTTAATCATAAAAGGCTTTCATGATAACCCCACAGGAGCAAGATACCATTCCGCCATCTTTTCAAGGAGCCATCAAGGTAGCTTTGGAGGCTAACTACCACCTCTGAATTAGGTTATTGGAACGAGGGGAAATAAGTGGGGGCTTTGTTTGATATATTTGATAAAGGCTCTCTCTAATGGTCAGTTTCCTAGCAAAGGGAAGTAAGAAACACACTGACTAGGGTTTGAGAGCTTCTAGTTCTTCTTTTCCCAGTGTGCTGGTTAATTTTGTGGTTTTTTTTTGTTTTGGTTTTGTTGTTGTTGTTGTTGTTTTTTTTTTTTTTTTTTTTGTCAAGTTGACACAAGCTAGAGTCATCTGGGAAGAAAGATGGCTTAGAAAATTCCTGCAGGTGGTCATGGATGATATAAGAAAGCAAACCGAGCAAGTCACAGAAAGCAATCCAACAAGCAGCTTTCCTGCATGTCCCCATCAGTTCCTGCTTCCAGGTTCCTGCCTTGCCTTCCCTTAGCAATGGCCTCTAAACTGTAAGATACCTGAATAACCCTTTCCTCCTTAAGTTGCTTTTGGTCATGGTGTCTACCACAGCAACAGAGAAACAAACTAGTACACCCAGAAAGATGGTGTGCCCAGTCCTGGTGCCCATTCGACACAACAGCATCCTTTTCATCTATAACCGTCTCTGGATTTTTGATAAATTTATGCACATTGCTAATGGTTTCATATATGGTAGGGGCTATTCTACTGTTTCTGTGAAAAAAAAATACCATGAACTGTTGTAGTAATTAATTAAGAAAGTGCCCTCCAGTCAAGCCGACTAAGCTGCAGTGTCTCTGCCTAGATCAGACGCCATGTTCCGAGGCCATGAGGCCACGTGTGCGCTGAAGCTAGAAACAGCCAGCCAGAAACACCAGCCCTGCCACCTACGAGACGTCAGCGTGGGAGATGGCTCTGCCAATCTTCCATGCTGTCTCTGCAAGGCTGGGCATTGCCCAGACCATCCTTCCAAACACGTGGGCCCAGTAAGAAAATGAGACTCTAATGCTTAAATTATCCAAAGGCTTATATATTTAGTAATGATCAATAACAAGATGTCCATACAATCAGAAGTGTGACCCAATACCCAACCTAGATATACCAACCACCTTTGACTGCTACAGACAAGCGAATGTCAGCCTCCAGGTCTCCCTCTCTCGTTCTCTGTCTCTCTCTAGCTCCACCTCTTCCTTCTCCTCTTCCTCTTTTTACTCCTCCCACCTTAGCTTCTCCTACAATGAACAAAAGCGACTTTAGGGGGAGGAGAGGTTTATTTGGTTTAAATTCTAAGGTTAAAGTAAGTCACTGAGGGAAGTCAAGGCAGGAACTTGACAGCAGGCCTGTTTGCTGTTCCACCCAGCACTCCCTCTTATGGAGAAGTGTAGCAGGAACCATAGAGGATGCTGTTTTCTGGAAGGCTGGCAGGCAGGCTAATGTTCAGCTACCATTTTATACAGTCCAGGACCACCTTTGTAGGGGATAGTGCTGCCCACGGTGAGCTGGGCCCTTCTACATTAGCAATCCCCAACAGACATGCCCACAGGCCAACCTGGTCTAGACAATTCTTCTGTTGAGATTCCTTTCCCCTCTAAGTCTGTCACATCAAGTTGACAGTACAGCCAACCAGAAAAGGACTGAGGGTAGTTTCCTTCTTTACTTCCCTTCACCTTTAACACCTCTCTTCACAAGTGCATCGTCCCGTCAGCTTTTCAAGCCCAGGTTTTCCCTTTCTACTCTAGCTCCCAATGCTCCAGCATCATAGCCAACTGAATTCCTCTTCTTTTTTTTCAGTATTTATTTTATTTTTAATTATGTATATATATATATATATATATATATATATATATATATATATATATGTATATATATATATGTGTGTGTGTGTGTGTGTGTGTGTGTGTGTGTGGGCATGTGCACATGAGTGTGGTTCCTGTGACATCCTAAAGTGTTGAATCCCACTGGCACTGGAATTGCACATGGTGGTTAGGAGATGCTCAGCACAGATGCTGAGGGCTGAGTGTGGGTCCTCTGCAAAAACTGTGTGTGTGCTCTCAACTGCTGGGCCATTTCTCTAGCCTGAGTCCCTCTTCTGCCCAAGGACATTCTTGGTTCCCACTGTTTACAAAATGAAGTCTGGATTTCTTCAACCACATCTTGAGGAAACTTGTTCTCTGTAACTCACTGACTGACTGCTGTGGAGAGGAAGAGGTGGAATTGCAGAGTCTCACTGTCCAGCTGGCCCAGGGCTGAGTAAAGGTGCTTTAGAGGCAGAACAACTGTGAGCATGTGGAGGTGATGATGATGATGCAGATGGAGGGGATTTGCTTTCTTTTTCTGCACATCAGCTCAGACTTGTCAAAAGTCCTGTTTTAACATGCACATCATAATTTTCATATTAATCTATTTCTAGCTGGCTTATGGAAAGGGACAGAGAGCAAATGTAAAAGCACATTGCACTGGCTTTTTTCTTTGACGCTGTTGCTATAGCTCTCTGTAATATAGGGAAAACAGTACTTAGTTCGCTGTCTTACTATGAGGTAGTAGTCACAGCAGTGGCTCTGTGCAGACTGGCCTCTGTTGACCACCTCGTCTTTCTCCTTACCCTTCTGGTGACATCCTGAAGTCTATGTCTGCACAGCAGTACCTGTAAGGATTCTTTGTGCATTTGAAACTCTTATTTCTCTGATTGAAGCCAAACTGAAATAAACTTTCAGCCCAACGGGACTCTCCAAGGACTTGTCTTCCTGCCTTCACTTGTGTCTGCTGACCTGGGCTCACCTGTCTAGTTGACATTCTCCTTTCAAAGTTTGAAGACTTGTGTTGGAAGGACTCTTTGAAAGATTATTGTGAGCTGCCACAGTCGTAAGAAAGTCAGTTCCATTTTTCATGATGTCAGTTTAAAGAAACACTTCACATGGGCACACTCCAGCAATTAACTTTCCTAACTGTAAAGTAACTTATTCATCTAAATCTGTGTAGATCCTCCTTTAATAGAATTGAATAGGAATCAGCCAACCCTCCTAAGTCACTGTCTCTTATGAAACAACAGGGAGAGAGGATGAGCCGGTCCCAAGTCTCACTTTCTGAATTTGAGGTTATTTGTTCCTCTGTTCACGACTCCATGAAATGATCAGCACACCCATGATGTCCTTCCAGTAACGACCCCAGATGATACCCCAGAGCCCTTCCTGGGGGTCAGAGTGGCAGCAATGCAGCAGCTGACAGATGAAGGTGAACTTAGCCTTGGAGGGCTAAGCAGACACTAACCCGGCTGGCACCCAGTATCTGAGGCAGGAGCTTTAGCCAACACATGTCTTTCTCTGAGCATCAGGTGGTCTTGCTTTTCAATGTCCTTTTCTTCTATTTCAACAGAGTACAGAATGGAGAACAACCCCAAGAAAGCACCACCCTTTCAGAGCCAGTCTCTCTCGGAACCCACTAGTTCCATTGTGCCTCCAGATAGAAAGGGAGGTTGCTCCTGGTCTAACATTATGTTCTGTGGAGACTTTCAGATCCTGGACCCTTTCATTCCACACTGGCTGTGTCATGCTGGCAATGGACTAGAAATTTCTTGGGAAGTGATTAAGTCATTTTGTGTACTCCTAGTTGCTCCTCATATGTAAATCAAAAGCTGTGCACACTTCTGGTTTGGAAAGGCTTGGCATTACAGAGATGTAGCATGCCAACAGGTATGGGGAGCCGACAGAAGGCAGCTTCTATCATTCTTGCAGCCATCTTGAGCCATATACCCTGAAAAGAGACTTGATTACATCAGCCTGCAACAGCTGAGCACACTCTGATAACATTGTTTAGATACCCAGGATCTTTCCTTGGGTGTGTGAGACTTAAAGGTGTGTGACTTAAGGGTGTGACTTAGAGATCAGATTTAGAGACAAGACCTAAGGGCATGACTTAAAGCTGTGAGCTAAAGGCATGGTTTAGAAGTGAGACATATAAAAGGCGAGAGGCAGACAGAAGAGTTCAGTACAACTTAGAGTACAACAGAGAGTACAACTTGGAACTAGGAATTAGGTTAGAGAGTACAACTTAGAGTACAACTTGGAGTAGGAATTAGGCATCGAGGAAGAACTTGGAACTTGGAGGCACTAGGGACTAGGAACTAGGAACTAGAAACTCAAGACTTGAGACTTGGACTAGGAAGAGAGACTGAAGAATAAATGGGATTGAATCACACTCTGTCTGGTCTCCATTCTTCATGTCCATCCATCCTCACTCTCTCTCTTGCTGAACCCCGACCCATGGACCAGAGCAGCTTGGGGCAGTGCAGGCTCTAACAGTTTAGCCCCTAAGGTTTTTGGCAGTGTGGGTTCCAACATTGACAGAACGGTCTGAGACATTTTGGCCCCCAAACGTGGGGTAGTGCAGTTCTCAACATTTCTGGCCCCCAAGCGTGGGGCAGCTCGGGCCGAAACAAACAGGAAGTGATTTCTTTTTTGCATTTTGCTGTGGGAGGTACCTGTTTTCGACTCCTGTGGCTCTGCCTGTCTCTACTCCATAAACACAGGACTGGCTGTCCTGTTAATAGCAGGCTGGCCTGCCATCTTTGGGTTTCTTAGTGAGATAGGGAGTTATGCTGGGGCAATTAAATTTTGTCCCTACTCCCCCATCAAATGTGGCAGATGGCTGACTTTGGGAGCCAGAAGATGGAAATAGGGTCTCTTGCAACACACCCCACTTTCAAGGGTGCAGTGGGAAAAGAAGCCATTAATCAAAATGAAAGCTGTGGCTGACGAGGTTCCCCACTTCCCACTAACTCCACATCCCTTTGCTTCCAGCTCCAGCCTCACCATAAACACAGCTCTTCTTCTGCTAGACCAGATTTTCTACCAGATCCCTCCTGCCTGGTTGAGTTTGGGTGCTAATTCCAATTTAATTAACTCTACATCACCACCGTGGAAAAATGATCTCAAATTAGTCTTAAGCCACTGACCTAATGCTCTCGGGAGACTGAAAGGAGATTCAACTAAGGAAAGAGTATAAGAAATAACAGCAAGCCCTGGCTGGATATTTTCATTGTGTCTGTTACCATCTATGCATTCTTACTTCATCTAATTTGTACCCTAGAGATGAAGAAATCATGGCTCAGCAGGGTTGAAATAGCTTTGTTGAGGTTAGAGAGCACCGTCAGCTGATCTGTGGACCCAACCACACCTCATCCACTGTGTTTGGTAAGAAGTGGATGGAATCTAGATTGCTTTCCTCAATCAACCAATATTTCTTTTTCTGTACATATGGTGTGTGTGTGTTTATGTATGTGTGTCCGTGCATATCTGTGCATGTGTGTCACTGTATGTATACATGTTGGATGTATATGCTTAGCACACACATGGCACTCACAAGTGTGGACATTAAAAGACAACGTTGTATATTTGTGGTGGTTTCAATATGCTTGGCCCATGGGAAGTGGTATGTCAATGTTGGAGTAGGTGTGGCCTTGTTGGAGGGACATGTGTCATTGTGGAGATGGACTTTGAGGTCCTATGCTCAAGCTCTGCCCATTGTGGAAGAGAAAGCCCCCACCTAGCTGCCTATGGAAGCCAGTCTTCTGGTTGCCTTGGGATCAAGATGTAGAATTCTTAACTCCTTTAGCACTATGTCTGCCTGGATGCTGCCATGCTTCCTGCCATGAACCTCTGAAACTATAAACCAGTCCCAAGTAAATGTTGTCCTTATAAGAGGTGCATGATTACAGTGTCTCTCCATGGCAATAAAATCCTAAGATGGTGTAGTATTGGCCTTCAACCTTGTTTGAAACAGGGTCTCTTATTGTTCTCTGCTGCATATGCCAGACTAGCTGGCTTGTGAACTTCAGGGACTCTCTTGTCTTGGCCTTCCATCCTGCAATAGGGATGTTGGGACAAAAGACATGTGCCACTGATTCTAGCTTTATATGGGATTCTGGGGATCTGAACTCAGGTTTTCATACTTCCATGCCAAATGTTTTCCCCTTTGGGTCATCCCCCCAGCCCTTATTTTCTCTCTCTCTCTCTCTCTCTCTCTCTCTCTCTCTCTCTCTCTCTCTCTCTCTCTCTCTTTATCTTTCTCTCTCTCTCTCTCTCTCTCTCTCTCTCTCTCTCTCTCTCTCCTCTCTCCTCTCTCTTCTCTCTCTTCTCTCTCTCTTCTCTCTCTCTCTCTCTCTCCCTTTCTCTCTTTCTCTCCTCCCTCCCTTCCTCCCTTATTTCTTTATTTCTTTCTGATACAGGGTCTCACTGTATAGCCCCATGCAGCCTATAACATGCTTCATAGATCCAGCTGCTCTTGTGCTCTTGGAGATCTACGGCTTTATCTCTCACGTGCTAGCAGGAAAAGTGCTCCCCACCATGCTCAGCCCTCTATATTTTAAGATAATGTTTCATTTATGCAGCCAAGGCTGGTCTCAAACTCTCAAAGTGAAGTCATCAAAACAGAATAAGGTCTTGTTTACTGAGTGACTTGGCTACTCTCAGAGTGATCTCAGTGATGCCAGAATGTTTTGCTTACATTTCTGTTTTTAAAGATTTGTTTTTAGTTTTATTTGTGTGTGTGTGTGTGTGTGTGTGTGTGTGTGTGTATGTGTGTATGCCAAATGCATGCAAGTGTCAAGACCAAAAGGAAGTTCAAGTCCCTTGAAGATGGAGTTACAGGTGGTTGTGAGTGGCCATGTAGGTTCTGGGAACCAAACATTTGTCTGCTGGAAGAGCAGTGGACAAATAATCTTAACTGATGAGCTGTCTCTCTAGCCCCTAGATTTCCCTCCAATAATTTATTACTTTTTATTTATCTAACAGTGTGTGTGTGCATGCTTGCACATGCGTGTGCATGTGTACATGCTTATGTGTGTCATGGCATGCACATGGAAGTCAATTTCAGGAATTGGTCCTTTCCTTATGCCATGTGGTTTCTGGGATCAAATAAAGGAGGTCAGGCTTGACAGAAATCACTTTTATCTGATAAGCTATTCCACGGGTATATATATATATATTGGTTTTTATCTTAACATTAACATTGGTTTTTATCTTAAACATTATCTTAAAATAATATATATATTGGTTTTTCGAGACAGGGTTCTCTGTGTAGCCCTGGCTGTCCTGGAACTCACTCTGTAGAGCAGGCTGGCCTCGAACTCAGAAATCTGCCTGCCTCTGCCTCCCAAGTGCTGGGATTAAAGGCGTGCACCACTACTGCCCGGCCTTGTTTATATTTTAAAAAAGGGAGTCTATACAAAGGCACTTTTTTTATATAGAGACATCTTTTTTTATAAAGAAAAATTTGCATGCAAAAGATCCCAGGTCATGTAATTAAACATCAAGAATGGTCTTGCTGGTGAACAACATGGTCAACAACATGCACTGTAGACACTCAAAAATTTATAATTTGGTAGCCAAAGTAAGGCCTCTGGGTCAGCCTATAGGAAATGGAAGACTGGAGAAGCTGACTGTGACAGGGCAATGTACAATGTACAGCAGCATTCCAGCTGAGGTGCAGCCCCTGCCTGAGAAGTCCCACAGGAGAGTGACAACCTTGCTGCTCATTGTCTACTTGAGAGCAAATTGAAGCCTCTTGAAGTTTTCCTTTAAATTTGATTTTTCTCCTGTTTTTCTAGGGTCAAATTATAAAGTTATAAGGGGTGTGAGAAAGCCTGCAGTATAGTTGCACAACTGATAGACTTTAATCAAGGCAGTCAGATGCCACATGCTCCAGGGTTCAGGTTGATCGTGGCATGGTTAGGCAGGCAGTTGTCTGTTCGGTAAAGTGAGGAGGAGAGGCTCATTTTAATACCATGCAAGGGGCAATTGCCATCTCTAGGCTGGCCTGTGCTGTTGCTATGAGAGTGTGGCATTTTTACTTAACCTCCACTGAGGATCATCAGTGACCAACTCCTCATTCCACGAGTGAGGATTATGTCTCATTGGATGATAGTGACCAGGTCTCTAGGAGGATAGAAGTACTCGTGGGGTGGAATTAAAAGATCTGTTGATACATTTTGAATCAGTGTGGCATCCTTCCAGGTTTCCCAGCTCTCCTCTCTGCACATTCAGCTCATGCCTATTTGAACACACAGCTAATCTAATTTCACTATTCAATTAGTGACAGCATAGTTCAGGAAGCCAGAAGAAAAATATTCTAAAAACTTCACACATTCCTAGCTCAGATGCAAATTGCCTATACTTTTCTTGATATTTGGGGAAATAGATTACAATTGTATTGCAAACCAACTGTATGCAAAGATAAAGTTTTCTTTAATTTTTAAAAACAGAGGCTCAGACAACTTGGAAGCATAGACAATTTTGAGATACAATCACAGATAGAGGCAGAGCAAGAACTATTTTATCACTGTGATAGCTATGTTCCCAGATGGTATCTAATAGAGAGCTCTCTAAGAATTCTTATTCACAGGGACATGCCACAAGACCTTAAGGTGCTTTTGTGCCATTTTCCTTATTCTCATGCACAGGATGCTCTGATCTCAATGGTAATAGTTGGGGCCATTTCTTTCTCTAGGAGTCTACCTGTCCCAGGAGATTTCTAGCTCAAGATAACACAAGGAAATGGCAATGACTACAGTGCTGTCTCCCCAGAGATTTTCAAAAGACAAGGACAATTCACTGAGGCAAATACAACAGTGTGTGTGTGTGTGTATGTGTGTGTGTGTGTGTGTGTGTGTGTGTGTGTGTGTGTGTGTATACGTGCTCATGCCCATGCATGCGTGCATGCACTTACATGGAGCATGTACATAAAGTCATCCAGCCAGGTAATTCTTCTAAAAGTGTATCTAATTAATAAATGGTATCTCAATATTTCTACTGGTTTCTTGACTTCTCCATGACTGTCTTTAACTTACCTGGCTCATAGCAAAACAGCTCTAGTAGCTCTGGACCAGTGACAGTGTGAAGTGCTGGTTTCTGCTTCTGTGTTCTCAGATATGCCTGCCATACATGTTCAGCTCCCAAAGAGCTCTAGCAATCAGGAGATGGTTTCTCTATTCCTACTCAAAGAGCCATGCATTTAGCTGGTTGGAAACTTCCTTTGTTAGTCATTTTATTATCTAGAAATGAGAATTTTTGCTTATGTGGGAGGATATCTCGCTATAATTTTGCTAGTCTTTGGGAAGCTTTTTTGTCTTGTACAACTACAAACCCTCCTGGCTTCAGCATGGGATTATCAAGTTGGTTTTATTCTCTTCTGGGTAAACTCAAGTCACCTATGAAGGCAAGGAGAAGTTTGCCACACTTCAGCCTTCAGTTTGTTGATAGAAAGTTGTATGAAGAACAAGTCCCTCTTCCATGGAACTCAGTTTTCAGGAAGGAGGCAGGCCTGAGTCTGTGATGCGTGTGATAGCTTTTAAACCAGTGGTTCTCAATCTGTAGGTTTTGACTCCTTTGGCAAACCTCTAACTCCAAAAATATTTACATTATGATTCATAACAATAGCAAAATTACTGTTATGAAATAGTAACAAAAATAATTTTATGATTGGGGATCACAACATTAGGAAAGTTGAGAATCACTGCTTTAAATGATGACATGATTTTTATTTTCTTTTGTCATTTGAACTACATATTAAAGTGATTTCCAGAAATTTTAACACTACCGAAAAGAGTTTCATCTAAATCTGTTTAATATTCTCAAGAAATTTTCAGAAAACCCTGGGGTATGTAATATTCCTTTCTTTTACAAAATTATGAGATGATAGTAATTGTTCTATGAGGAATCCCTATATTCTCAGTGTTAGCTTTCTATCACAGTGGCAAAATATTGAAGGTAAGCTATTACAAAGAAGGAAAGTTTATTTTGACTCCTGGAATTAAATGCTTCAGTTCCATTGGCTCTGCCACTTTGGGTGTGTGGTGCAGCAAAACATGGTGACAGCACATTGTGGTGTGAAATGTGCCCAGTGGCCAGAAAGTAAGAAAAGAAGGGAAGGGTACCAGGGTACCAATGTATTTTCAAGGTCACACTCCAGCAATGTAACTCCCTTCCCCTGGGCCTCCCAGGGGTTCTGCACTTCCAAATAGATTAGGGACCAATTCTTTAACACATTAGCTTTAGGAGATGCTTAAGACAAAAACTGTATTACTCTGTGTTATTGAGATTAACATGATTCACATTTAAATCCTCTCCTTAGGTTAAGATGCTCATCCCACTGGGCCAAAAAATAGAGGAGGAATGGTAGAGGTGATGTCAGAGGTGCAGCGACCT
This sequence comes from Arvicanthis niloticus, assembly GCF_011762505.2. Taxonomy (NCBI): domain Eukaryota; kingdom Metazoa; phylum Chordata; class Mammalia; order Rodentia; family Muridae; genus Arvicanthis; species Arvicanthis niloticus. The sequence goes on from NC_047675.1 coordinate 13,647,569, forward strand.
GATGCCACAAGGCCTAATCCCTAAATATGCCCCACTTTCAGCTAGGTCTCTGCATTTTTGCTTAGCTCCATTGGCCTTAACCAAGGAGTGTCAAGACGCTTCAAATAGGAGAACCCAACTGACAGGATGTCGTGATCTCATACTTCTGAGCAGTGTGAGCTGGCCCCATTTACTCCTATCATCCTCCTTTGCTGTCCTGTTCCTCTTCCTAAGTAAGGCTATTACACCAGGAGAGCATTGTACACCACAGAGATGCCAACATGATGCCTGCTTTAGCTTCTATAATGCAGGGTTTGTGATCAAAGAAACAAGAGCAAGTACCAGAATTTTAAGATTATTTTTATGTGTCTAATTTACTTGCTTGTATGTGCACCAGGCATGCATGAGAACACCAGATTTTTTTTTTTTTTTTTTTTTTTGCATTTGAATTTTAGGTTTCCTTGCCTTAGGTTCAATTTTAGTGACTCTGCTATTGTTGCTTTCTTCTCATGTGGCCACATTCGCAAGTGAGAGGGATGCTCCAGTGCCTGAGGTCATTCCAGATGCAGCTCTTATTTAGCCAGCAGTGAAGATCTGATTGATCTGTGTGTCTTGCCTGGGAGGCAATAGGAAGGAGTGGGCTCTGGGGTAGACCAGTAGTTCTTGTTGCGCCATGCAAACACAGGTAGGTTACTAGTTCTCTATGAACACATGTTTAAATCACTTGGCAATTAAAACAACAAAAAAGAGGGGGAGTCACAGTGTGGCTGCATTTTATAATATTCAGAATCTCTGGGGGGGGGGGTCAAGCATTGATGGTTTTTAAAACTCCCCAGGTAACTTGGAGGTACAAGAAAAATTTGTCACAAGTAAATTAATCCAATACTTTTTTTATTTTGAGTATGTTAACAAATAATCTGGGGACAGTGTTGAAATACAGATCTAAGTTCCTTGTGTATGATGTTGGCCCAAGATTCTCAGCTGAACGCCTTTCCTTTTTAAATAGCAAGGAACAACAGCCGAGCTCTCAGGCTGGGGTGGAGCTAAGTAGGAGAGTAAGAACAAGATCTTTATGTAGAGTGGGGTGAAGAGGCAGCAGGGGTGATGTCCTGGCTACTATCATAAGCTACTAGACATAAGCTACAGTCATCTGAAAGGAGGGAACCTCAATTGAGAACATGCCTCTGTAAAGCATTTCTTATGTCAACTAGACATAAGCTACAGTCATCTGAAAGGAGGGAACCTCAATTGAGAACATGCCTCTGTAAAGCATTTCTTAACTAGTGATTGATGGGGCAGGATCAGCCATCGTGGATGACACCACTCCTGGTCTGGAGGTCCTGGGTTCTATAAGAAAGCAGGCTCAGCAAACCATGAAAGCAAGCTAGGATACAGCCCACCTCCATAGCCTCTGCCTCGTCTCCTGCCTCTAGGTCCTGCCCTCTTTGCATTCCTGTCCTGACTTCTTTCAATGATGGGCTATGATGTACAAGTATAAGCTAAATAAACCCTTTCCTCTCCAAGTTGCTTTTGGCATAGTGTTTTATCAAAGCAATAATAACCCTAACTAGGACAGGTGGTGTTTTAGTTAGGGATTCTATTGCTGTCAAGAGACACCATGTCCACAGTCACTCTTATAAAGGAAAGCATTTAACTGGGACTGCTTTACAGCTTCAGAGGTTCACTTTGTTGTCATCATGATGGGAAGCATGGTGGCAAGCAGACAGACATGGTGCTGGAGAAGATGATGAGAGCTTTACATCTGGGGCAGGCAGCAGAAGAGAGATTGGGGCCTGGTTTGAGCACTTGAAACCTCAAAGCCTCCCACCCCCACCCCCACCCCCACCCCCACCCCCACCCCCACCCCCACCCCCAGTGGCACACTTCCTCCAACAAGGCCATACCTGCTGCAACAGAGACACACCTTCCTATGAGTGCCACTCCCTATGAGCCTATATTCGTCACCACCACCCTAGCCTCAAATTAGTCACACAGCTAGGGATGAAGTCCTGATCCTTCTGCCTTAGCACACTGAGTGCTAGGGTTACAGGGATGTCCCACTAGGCTATCCAGATACCTTCAACAATTTAAAGCATGATTTGAGTCAGTAATTCAAGAGTGCTTTAAAATTTTATGTTTGGTTTCCTTTGGGAAAAACATAAAAGATTCCACAATCTCAGCTCTGCATTTTCACATAGACTGGGGGTAGAGAGTGCTTGCACCTATGCTAGGTACAAAGCGCTCGCTCACCAGGGAGACTTGCTCTGAAGTGCCTTCTCTTTTCTTATTTAGGAATAAGATACAGGGATCTCTGGTTTTCTCTGGCATGTCTACATGCAACATGCATACTACCACAGACAGAGGCACAGACTTAAAACTTAGACATGTGTTTTACTAAGGACCCTATTGGTTATACAAGAAGCTTACCTGAGCTATTTGAAGAAAAAAAAAAAATAAATGAGGGAGAGTTAATATAAATGTATAGGAGTGGCTCACAGACCCATGACAACTCAGGGATGCATGTTGGCTAGAGTGGACATTTCTTTGTCTTCACCTCAGCTACTTGGAGCACATTATCCCCTGTTCCCTCTGTTCTCCAGAATATGTGGTCAGCAGCAATACCCGGGTTTCCATGCTGTGGTGGTTTGAATAAGAATGTCCTCTTCTCCCAGAGGCTCACATATTTAAATGCTTAGAGAGTGGCACTATTTAAAAGGATTAGGAGGTGTGGCCTTGTTGGAAGAAGTGTGTCACTGGGGGTGGTGGTCTTTGAGGTTTTGCAAGCCCAAGACAGGCACAGTGTTTCTCTTCTTTCT